>NW_007052966.1:486793-510673 GCF_000164805.1 Carlito syrichta
AAAAAAAAAAAAAAAAAAAAAAAAAAAAAAAAAAAAAAAAATATTGAATCCAACTCTCTGCTTCTTTCCTCCCTTCTTCCCTCCTTCACCTCTTCCTCCTCCGTCCCTTCCTTCCTTCCTTTTCCCTTCCCTTCCATCTTTCTTTCTCTCTTCATCCCTTCCTTCTTGGACTATGCTTACATCTACTTCTGAGGTCCAAGTCACCATAATCTTTCCTACGCCTCATCTTTGTGATTCTATTTTTAGCAAACCCCCCCCCCCATCCCTAGAATACTCACCACATATAGGCAAAACATTTTTTTAAATAATGTGAGTCAGGCCAAGACACATTTCTGCCCAAACGACCCACTGGCTTTCCACGGGACTTAGAGTAAAACTCCAACTCCTCACCATGAACTCCATCCCTCTGCAGCATCGGACCCCTGCTTACCCCAAGTCCTTTCCTACCATCTCCCTCACCTCTGACTCCTCCCCCTCCACCCCACAGATGTGTGGGCTGCCTCGAGACATCTCAGGATCTTTGCATTTGTTGTTTTTCTGCCTAGGACCAACTTCTCCAGGCCTGCTCCCCACTCCTCAACTGGTCATGTCGGTTTTCAAATACTGATTCCTTAGACAAGATGTCTGCAGTCACCCTCTCCAAAATAACCAACTTCCTCCGCAGCCCACCATTGGCAAGTAGTCAGAGCCTTCATTCTGCCCTGTAACCCCTTAGACCTTGCAGCTTCTTAAGATTGTCAGGTGTCTGTTTGTTTGCATTACAACTGCTTTTCTTCTCTGCTAGGATATACACTCCTTTGGGCAGACACTTTTTGTGTTCACAGCTGTATCCACAGCTGTGAATATGACTGACATATAGCAGGAACTCAATAAATATTGTTGAATGAGAAATGAACAGGATTGACTGTGAGATACAGAACAATGGCAGGAATTCTGCAAAATATTCATTCCTTCAGTACATGCTAAAGACTTGATTTATGCCCAAACTTTTAAAAACATCTTCTTTATCATGGCACTCCTCAGTGTTTATGATGGCCAGTCTAGCTCTCAAACGTTCTTCTCATTTATCTCTTAGCAGGTAGCCCCTCCATTCCCCGCTTCTTCTTCTCTCTTTCTCCCATCACATTTATCTTCACTCCTTTGACTTTTCTTAGACCGTTTCTTTCAGAATTGTTTCCCGCAAAACAACTTTTTGACTGTCCCAATGATTCCTTTCCATTTTAAACAAAAACAAAAACAAAACCAAAAACAAAACCAAAAACCCAAAAGAAAACAAACCACTAAGCATTCAGTTTGGCCCTTGATAATTCAGTATTTCTTTTTTTTTTAAGTGATTATATTTTATTTCTTACTTTTTTAGGTTTTGCAAAATTCTTTGGCTGTATATTTTCATTACGAGGTGACATATTAAAAAATGAGATTGTATCCAGTCATCTGACTAGTTTCTTTTTTTTTTTTTGAGTCAGAGTCTCACTCTGTCGCCCAGACTGGAGTGCAGTGGCCGCTCCCGGCCACCACAGCCTCGCCTGCTGGGCTCCGGCGATCCTTCCGCCTCAGCCTTCCAAGTAACTGACTAGTTTCTTTTGCATAAAATAAGAGTACTCGGATGCATTTTTGAGATCACTAATTCAGAGTACAGTGCTTAATCTTTCTCTAACTTATTGCTGAACACAGATGGGTAAGAAAGATTATTCAATTCTTTGAACACATTTAACTTCCTTCAGCGTAAACACCTGCCTTGGTTTTTCCGCATTTAGTTTGTGAACTTGTCAATTCAGTATTTCTTATTTGTCCTTATTTTATTCTGAACAAGATTGTAAGCTCCTCAGAGGGAGGACCTAGATACAATCAGATCTGTTCAAATGCTTGCTTTGAACACATGACTTTGTTTCAGCATCAAAGATAGATTAGAGAACAATTTGAGCATCATGTTCATATTGTGCTTGAGTATGTATGATTTTCTTGGGGTGACATACTAAGTGAATGCAGAAAAAAATGTATGCAGCAGAAAAATTAAGCCTGTAAGAATTGACAAAGTACACCGTGTACACCACCAAACACAGCCGGTTGCCTCAGTTCACCATGTAAAAGGAGCCAAATGCATCCATGTCTGGTGTGACAACTTCCACTGATTTCAGACACTTCTCTCACCTCTTCACAACTACTTACAAGCTACTCCCTTTCCAGCTCTACTCCCTCAAGTGAGTTGCAGGTCTTTTTCAAGGTAAAGTGCCATATATATTGTAATTTTTATGTATTTCTTAGCCATTTAGCATGTGAGAAACTATGCAACCATTTTTTCCCACTAAGTTCTTGTCTTATTTCTCACTGACAACATATTTAAATGTTTTGTCCATAACTCCACTTTTCCCATAATCACTGTGTTTTTTTAATATGGTGATTTTTCAGGAATACATTTTTCCTTACAGCAGACCTGTCTCCATTTTAAAACTATGCAGCCCTGTATCAAGGACTTTGACAGAACTGGCACACTCAGATGCTTTTTATCGATTATTTACAAATTTGCTTAAAATACATTTGAATATGGTTTTAGTCATCTGCGTTGTCCCATACCACGTTTGTGTTGCTTTTGCTGTTTCTTTTGGAATATGACATAAATAACAACAACAAACAAACAATAGCCCCCAAACCCTTGAACTAAAAGGTAAAATGCACACATCCTTATCACAGAATCAGCCTCCCTGGCCTGCTCTCTTTACGCTGGATCTCAATTACTGTTCAAGTTCTGTGACGAATTAGCTTTGATTTTTGGTGGGTTGCATACATCTTGCTGAGGCTGTTTTCATCACCTCTCAAACAGGTATGATAAAAACAGAAACTGCACTGTTATGAGGAAAAAAGCAAGACACACATTAAAGTAATTTAGCACTTAGCTAATTGTTTGACTACATTTCACTAAAACACTTTATAATTTATTTAGAAGCCAGAAGAGTTATTTGGATAGGTAGAAAAAGTAGGGTAGCTCCCGACCAAAATGTATCCCTTTCTCTTAAGCCCTTTCCATCTCATCCTTGTTCTAAGTTCTCCCTGTTGCTCTATAATATGTGAATTTTCCAGTGCTGCCTTTGGCATCTGAGCCTTTAAAACTGCTGCATTAGGAAATGACAACTGAGATGATGTCAAGTGCTTTGCCCTTGGATATATGTTCTTGGGAACAAAGGAGAGGAAAAGGAAGATTCAAGAAAACAAATGGATTCAGTCAATGTCAAGGATCTCTTCTTACCAACGGGCCAAACAAGACCATGTGACTTTGCCGTTTACTCCACTAAATTACACCTACCATTTGTCCGTGTGTGGCTTCCTTATTCATATAGTTGAAATCATTGCCTTGTATCTTATCTGACAGCCCTCCCCATTTGTGTTGGGTGTTGAATTTGAGTATTTATATGGGAGATCTGCCTTTAGAGGGCTGAATTCCCAACATTAGAGCATGTAATCCCTAGGGCTGATGAGAAGATGCTTGGGAAGGTGAGCAAATTTGCGCTCAGAAGGGAGTGCAAATAGAAAAGATTTTTTCCAACAGGTGGATATAACCTCAGGCATATTCTGCTAAAGAACCATGGGGGGATATTTCATGATCTCACTCTACAGCCAGGCATTTTCTGGATGTTCTTGTTCTCCCCAAAAGAGGCTGAGAAGGAAATATGGCTGTTCCAGGCTTGGGTGAGAACTTCCTAACTCACTGGAACCTCAGGGTGATATTTGAAAGGTACAAAACCTTGCTACATTCAGTGGTTGATTTCGGTTAGCAAGTGTTCATCGAGAAAAACCTATCGAGAAATCAGATTCTTAATTTCTTTTTTATCCACACTGATGACTCTAAAAGGTGGCTTACCACAATGCAATGGCAACCCAGATTTTTTCTTTGTTATTTGACTATGGCCTGAGAAGACAAGAAAGTGTAAGTGTGTGTGTGTGTGTGTGTGTGTGTGTGTGTGTGTGTGTGTGTGTACAGAGACACAGAGAGTGCAAAGAAAGGCAAAGCCACTGGGAAACAAACCTAAATTCTGTCATGATTCTGTTAACAATTTGGAGAATATAGCTATGTGGGTGAACTCTAGTTCAAAAATCTTTAAAGGTGTTTGGAAGAAACGTATTTTCAAATGCCATGCTTCGTTTCTGTACACCAGTCATGCAGACTGATAGTTTTCCATTATAGCATCCAGCTCTCATTTTGCTCCACAACTGTAATGAAAGGCAGCAGGCTGTTGAGCTGCCCTCTTCACAGAGCAAGGGGGCATCGGCCTTTTGCAGGTGCCCCTGCACAGTGCACTTATTAAACAGATCAATATTTTGCACACTATAGTTTACGAAACCTTTCTACTAATCAAGATAAATTATAGCCACAATTGGACTTTTTTTGAAGAGCCAATCCAATAATTTATTCCGTAAATTGGGTGTCATAATTCATCAGGAAGTGATTTCTCCTCTTGCAGTCAGACTTGAATCATACCGTGTTAGAGTCCACAGCAGAATATATCTTCGTTGTATCAATTCTTAGATTTCAGACACAATTACAGTTGTGCTCAGTTCTAACAAATATGACACTGGGTTATAAAGTATCTCACGCTTTTTACAGTACATTTTCATATGTTTCTCTCATGTGGTCCTCAGGAATACTGGTAAATACAGCGATATTACTGTTCCTATTTTATAGATAGTGAAACAAACATGGAGAAATTAAGAAGGTTGAATAACATAATACAGCAAGCATTTATTGGACACATAAACCAGAACTTCTAAGTGATTTAACAATATTTTTTCATATTATTTTAAGTGTTTACTATGTAATATTATCTCTTATGTGTAAAGTCATTGTGAAACCAAAGAATATTCAAGCGTTATGGCAAACAAAGTTCGGAAACATATAATTTCTCTTCTATGATGGGACTGACCAACCATGTATGTCAGGAGGGGCAGGATGAAGACGAAAGAAAATGGAAAGGAGGTGTAGGATTCTGTTCTTCCCAGAGGGAAGAAGAAGGTGAGAGGTGCGATTTCTGTACCTCCCACATGACCTGCCTGGTTCAAGGGTAGATACCTGCTCCCTTCTGGCTTTCAGGTGCGCCTGGTCTCCACTTGCATCAGAACCTAGCACTCAGAAGAGCTGCCTCCCTTCCACCAGTGCTGGGAGCAGCTCAGACATTGTGAATTTCACACTTTACTGGCTCTTCCTCTGCACACTTCTGGGGTATGATTTATCTAAGCCTGCTGCCTTGCCAACCTTCGAATAGCTCTAATTGTTTAACTATCCTCTCTGGCATAACATGAAGTCCTTTAACATTTCACACTGCCCCAAGGAAAATGGGCATTCTATTTCCAGAATGTGACCTTTGGTTCTTTCTCATAACATGGAGATAAGCAGCATACTCAGGCCTCAGCCCTACCTCCTCATCCGCCATTGATGCCTGGCCCACTCTTCCTCCAACAAACCCCTTATGTCTCCATCTGAACAGACTAGTTGCCCTAAGCAAACTGCTAGAATATGTCTTTACTCGTTTGTTGATACCATCTAGAATTTTCTACATCTTTAATTTTTGTTCTTATGGTCCTTTTAATCACCTTCCTTTTCTTTAGATTTGCAATTACCTCTTTCCTTTTCGTTAATAATGTATTCCTCCTACACTGATTCCTCTCTCATCAGCTTTCAATATCCTTATTATCCTACCTTTCAGTCTTTCTGTAGAACCTCACCTCAGATGCTCTCTAGCTCTCAGGCTCATTAAAATGTATGTTATATGTTCTTTTCTCATTGAAGCTTATATTTTTGTTTTCATTCCTAATCCAGTGAAAATGTGACTATTTCTTCTATCCTCCTGCCCTTAAGTCTTCTAATCATGCCCTTGGTACTACTGCACGTCAAGTCAAGCCTTGTCTCCATCCTTGGTAAAATCACTCATTACATTAAATATCAACCCCTAAATGCCACCCCTCATATATACACAAAATGGCCAAAGGAAGTAGCATATGTAATTAGGATGGTGCATTCACATCTACAGAACTCATGCTTTCCCTCTTTGAACTTTTCTTAGATGCTCAATACAGCCACCACTTTTTTCCACCAAAATTGATGACGGGTTGTGATATGTACCATCACTTTGTGGAATTCTAAATAGTAAACTAAACCAATCAACTAATACACTAAACCTACCTCGAATCACACCTACAATACACAGAGTTACAATAAGATTCTTTAGATTTGACTTTGTTGTACAGCGAAGAGCAAATAACAATTTGAAAGAAATCTTTAACTACAAAGGAAGTCAGAGCAAAGATATAGCCTTGATAGAACATGGATATCTTGGGCATGGCTAAAGACAAAAACTCCACCGTCTTGGGCAATTTCTTAACCTCTCTAACCCCTCATTTCTTCATATATGGAAGAGAGATAGTAAATAGCTGCTGTGAAGGATTGCTGTAATGAACAAATGTGATAACACATAAAAATACCTGGGAAACTGTTCCTTTTCCTAGAGAGCACATTATCATCACCATTGTCAGTCATCACCTTCATCATCATTTTCCCCCTGTGGTTTGCAGCATGTAAGTTTAGCCATCTACATATTCTATAAAATTGCAAACATTTTTAACAACTAATAATACCTGAAATCATTTCTAGTCAAATCATTTCTAACTTTCCAACAGTAAACAAAAGCAATATGTAAAGGAACATCAGTCCACAAGGTTTGTGTGTGGATCGAAAGCGTCAAGCATTATTTAATTAATTTGAATTACCTTCCTGCTACAGGGGCTTTTTTCATCTTACAAGCTTTCTTCTACAGGTGGGGAAGACCCTCCAGCTTACCTACATCACCTGCACGTTCTTTTGCTTATTCAGTCCTATTCTAGTTACCTTCCAGAGTGAAAGTGTGAAGTGTCTCATTAACACTACACCCCCCTCACCAAAAATCTCTGTAAGGGAAGCTGACTTGATGCTCTCTTTTCTTTTCGGTCAATTCATCTGCAAAGAAAAATGAGACTCCTGCCTTCTTTCTTGACAGAGAATAGTTACTAAGAAGATGATGCTGATAGCCCTTTGTCATTCACTCCCATCTGCCTTGAAATTTATTTCATATACATGGGTTTACTTTGCACAGAATGTTTAGGATTATTTTACTGATTACTCCAGACAGCCCTTCATCCCATGTTTACCTACTTTTCCCTGCATTATCTTCCAATCTGTCATTTTGCTAGAGTTTTAAACATTTTATTTATGTTTTCATCTTAATCCTAGCAGAGTGAAATTTTCTTAAACAAAAGGGAAAACTTTCAAATGAGCTATCAGGTGGTCTTTTTTCATGAGTTAAGGTTTTTAATAGTTATGTCTGGGGGCAGATGGACCTCGAGAACGATTCTGACAGCAGTTTCAGTTAACTCTGCCCACAAGAAAGTAAAATTGACCAGAAAAAGTTCACATTTAGTCCAGATACAGTCATCTTAACTTTTCAACTCCTTTGGACATTCTCAGAGAATAAATCCAAGTCTTTCTTGTAATTTTTAAAAAAAAAATCTGTCATAATCTATAAGTGCTAACTAATATGCTGATAAATCTCCTGCTTTGATGTCATAATCACAATTGATCAGAAATCATTTCAATGACATTTGCTCCTATGCTATTTACAGGGTCCATGTGGGGCAAGGGTAGAACGGGGTTTTTGGTGGGATCAGTCTGCCCAGGGTCAGGAAATAAGATAGTACATTGCTTTTAGAGAATTTTAAACAAGAATAGGTCTGTCTAAGGCTCAGTCCACTAGGTGTTAATATCATAGCCTTGCAATTCTAAACAATGTGAGACCAAACACCCTTGCTGCCTGACTCCTCTGGTCTCTATCCTCAGACTTGATTCATCATTGAATAAAAGGAATTTTATCAAGATTAGCTTTATCTTAAAAGTTCTTCCTCCATTCTACCATACAAACACCCACGCACATGATATTGTGGGGTATTAATGTTCAATTTAACTGAAGTAAATAAATTTGCCCACCCTGTTATAGACTGCAACCAATAGAATGTATTACTGGACATTTTTATTTTTACCCCAAATAAGTCTCCCTACCCAGATAGGCCAGTGATAGGCTGTACATTGCAAGCCTTGGCTTGTAAATATTTTATTTCACAAGGTGTTCTTGTTCTTTGTATTTAAACCACACTATGGCCATCTCATTTCTCTGGAGACCTACACAGCCTTCTTGTTGATTCTGCCTAAAAGTTGATCAGTTCCTTAAGGGCCTCAAACTTCTGCTAGCTTCTCCTATCCCTGTTCTTCCATCATCCTCAGAGTATCTTATTCTCTAAATCTCATCATCTTCTAAACCACCTGTAGCTTTTCCTGTGAAATAAGTAGCTTTTGTGAAATATCCATATGCTAATTTGGGCAGATACAGCACTCCTTTCTCTGACAACTTTTTCCTTTGCCTCTCTAAGTTTGACTTTGTTGTTCAGGGAAGAGAAACTAACAAGTAACAGCATTCCTACAGGAATCCAGACTCTCATGAGTATTTTCTTATTTGCTCTCCAAAACATCTTGTGTAATTATTACCATCTACAAATGAAGAAACGGAGGCTCAGACTGGCACCATAATTTCTGTAAATCCATCCAGCTGGGTGAGGCTTGTTTTTGGAACAAGGGAAGCCCTTTGCAAATCTCAGGTCCACTCACATTGCCTCTCAATACTCCCAGATGTAGTTTTTTTTACATGTCCAAGTTTTAGAATGTTAGAACTGATAGATTAACTGATGTGCCTCCAGGTAATAGTTTCAACACTCACCCTAGCCCTAGCACTGGACTTTCTATCTTGCCGCTTCTTGTTTTTTTTTTCTAACTTCTCTCCCTTTCTTCATCTTGACATAGACCTCTTTCAGACAAGAGACTAATTTTTCTCTTTGCCAGGTATAAGCCACCAGGGAAGACTGCATTTAGAAACAGACATTTTTTCCCATTAAATAAAGCTGTCTGAATTCATCTTTGGGAAAGGCATTTCTTTCTAAATAGGTAGAAACACCCGTTTTTCTATAGTTCCCACACAGGATCAGAAAAAGGAAGAAAATCTATTTGCCTCCTACTTGAATTCACAGGCAGACAATGAAGCCAAAAGTGCCTTTGTCAAAGGCTTCTCAGATAAACTCATAGGGTAACCGCATACTATTAGCCTGCCCCAAGCATGCACATGCCTACACAAATACATACTCACACTCCAGGTATCAATACGGGAAGGCCAGTCTGTGTTTCCATTAGAGAAGACTGCATTAATTCATACTACATTGGCTGGGGGATATGAGACAAAATTCCAGGGGTCCTCGTGGAATCTTCTGAGACCATATGCAAGATTTTGTGTTTATGTGTATAGTCATATGTGAATGGGTCTGTGAACAGGTTTCATGAAATTCAGCATGTTCTCACTATTATTTGCAATCACGCAAAAGCTCCCCTCCTGTTCACTGCCAAGACAAACACAAAACAAAATCCTTGAAACACTAAAGCATGATTTATATAAAAGATGAAGAAAATACACATGAAAGAATCAGGATTCTTTGATATTTAAATTCTTTCAAATATCTTAGAAAGGTAGAACACCGGATGTTTGTAGAATTAATTATTTGTGCAGTTTCTCTGCTGTTAGGTAATCTTTTAACAAGCAAGTTGATTATCTCCCAGGCTAATAGTTTCCCTGGGTTAATTAATAGGTTAATTGATATTTTTCATTCTCTAGCAAAACTAAAGCACCTTTCCTAAAGAAAGATTTGATTTTTCAAAATGAATAAGATGCTTACCTTGGATGCACAAAAACAGAAAATGGCCTCTTGCTAGCATGTTCAAAGGTTTTTTCACTAGGCTATTTACCCTTTACTCACATGATTTTCCTGATGAACACTTTATATCACAATCTGAGATAGTAACAAAAATGTAGATTAGGATCACTATCAACTTTGCTGTGTCTATGGCTCTTAAGGCAACCCTACACATAGCTATACTCAAGGATATGGGTAACCCGTTTTTAGAGTTAGTAGACTTAAAGGATGGAGGTGCATGCCAAGACATGGTCCTTTTTCTCTCTATTGAGGAAAAGCTTAGATACAAGAAGCCATCATTTGGGTGCATACACTCAAGTGTATACACTCCAATTAAGATATAAGACATCTTCATTATCCCCCAAATTTCTTTGTTTTCCCTTGCAAGTCCATTTCACCTCCACCCTCTTATAGGTAATTGCGGTTCCAATTTTTTCTCTATTCTTGAACTTCGTTCTCACTGAATATACTTTTTTGTTTGGCTTCATTCATGTCAGGCTTGAAATTCATGTCTAAGATTCACCTTTACTGTGATGTGTATTAGAAGTGTAGCCTTCTTTATTGCTTACTTCAGTGGTCTGAATATTTGTGTACCACCAAAATCCGTATTTTGAAATCCTAGACTCCGTTGTGATGGTACTTGGAGGTGGGGCCTTTGGGGTGATTAAGTCAAGAGGGTGGAGCCCTAATAAATGTGAGGTGTGTCCTTACAAAAGGATCCAAGAGCTCCCTCACCCTCTATCTGCCATGCGAGAACACAATGAGACGAATGCAACCTCAAAAAAAAGCCCTCATCAGATCCTGACCATGCTGACATCCTGATCTCAAACTTCCAGTCTCCAGACCTATGAGAAATAAGTTTTTGTTTGTAAGTCATCCAAACTATGGTACTTTACTATAGCAGCCCAAACTGACTAAGATGTTCAGTAATAGTTCATTGTATGAATATGCCACAATTATTTATCCATTATTTTGTTGAAAGATACTTGGGTTCTTTTTAGTTTGTGGGTAATATGAATAGGATTGCTAGAAACACTGCTGTACCAGTGTGTGTAGAAATGTTTTTATTGTTGTTGGATAAATACCTAAGATAAGAAACTTTCAAATAGTTATTCCAAGTTGTACCTATTGTACACTACACTCCCACCAACTATTTGTGAGAGTCTGTGTTTCACATCCTTGCCAGCATTTGGTGTTGACAACCTTTCTTATTTTATCCACACAAATGGATTGTGAAATGTGATCTCAATGTGGTTTTAGCTGGCATTTCCTAGTGACTGATAATGTTGAACACCATTTCATGTTCTTATCTACCATTTAGATATCTTCTTTCATAAAGTGCCTATTCAAGTCTTTTGTCCATTTAAAATTAATTTTTATTAATTAAAGAATGTAATATAAAAAGAAATTTTTATATGTTGTGGATATAAGCCTTTTGTCAGATATATGGAATTGAATATGAGGGAGGCCTCCCAAAAATATAATTCATTTACAAAAAATTGTGTATTCTTATAGGTTTAAACTTCAGTCATCTTCAAAGTACTCTCCATTGGATGCAATACATCTAACAAGAAGCTTTTTCCACTGCTCAAAACAGTTTTTGAACTCATCAATTTTGATGCCTTTTAGTGTTTCTGCAGTTTTTTGTTCTACCTCTTCCACAAAGGCAAAACATTTCTCTTTGAGAACTTTTTTTCATCCAGGGAAACAAAAAAAGGTGCTTGGGGTGAGATCAGGTGAATACGGAGGGTAGGGCATGGGAATCCTGCCCTTTTTGGTCAAAACTACTGAATACTCAGCATGATGTTCAGCATTGTCATTGTCATTGTCATGGTGGAAGAACCAGTCACCTGTTTTCCACAACTCAGGATGTTTTTTCTGCAAATAATGATCCAACCTTCTCAAAACTTCCAGATTAAAACTGTGGTTGAATGTTTGATCCAGGGGAACAAATGTTGAGTGTAATACAAAGGGCTTGCCCTCCAAAAAATAATTCTGATTTATTTGGGGGTCCTTCTTGTATATTTTTTTCCAATATTTTACTTAATGATGCATCTTAACAATTTTGTTTTTGTTTTTTAAAAGCAGGATTTATTGAGAGGACAGAAAAGCTCCCACAGTAGGAAAAGACTTGAAGTGGTTGCCAACAATGTTTTTTATGAGCAGAAATTTTTATTTTGATAAAGTCAAACTGATTCATTTTTCTTTCTTTCTTTTTTTTTTTTTTTTGAGTTGGAGTCGCACTCTGTCACCCAGACTGGAGTGCAGTGACCAGCATCCACCTGCTGGGCTCCAGCGATCCTTCTGTCTTAGACTTCCAAGTAGCTAGAACTACAGGTTTGTGCTACCACACACCACTAATTATATTTTATTTTTTATTGTAGAGATGAGGTCTTGCTAAGTTGCCCAGGCTGGTCTCGAACCTGCGGGCTCAGACGATCCATTCGCCTCGGCCTCCCAAAGTGCTGGGATTACAGGCTGAGCCACTGAGCTTGACCTGATCAACTTTTAATGGTAGGAGTTTCCTGGGTCCTGAGAAGTCTTTACCAACCCAAAGGTTATAACATTTTCCATTCTTTTCTTCCAGATGATTCATAGTTTTAGCTTTTGTTTAGGCATATGGTCTGTCTAAAATAAATTATTGCTTATAATGAAAGGTAAGGATTAAATATTTTTTTAACCATAATTTTATTCAGGCTTTTTCATCTTTACAAAAATCAATTGATTATATATGTATGAGTAAGATTACGGACTTTCCAGAAGTAGTTCCCTTTGATTATTTTTATTTCCTTATGCTAATACCACACTCTCTTGCTGGAACTTTATAGTAAATCTTGACAATAGGTTATGAAAGACCTGAACATGTGTACCTGTTTTTCAAGACTGTTTTAGCTATTCTGCTTGTAAATTTCTACTACCTTGCTGGAGTTTTTAATTGGACTGATATTAAACTCATAAATCAATTTGGAGAGAACCAATATCTTTAATATTGATGCTCTGCATTTGTGTGAATTGTCATCATTGTTTGTCAGTTTTCTGCTTTATTTTTTCTTTAATATTTTCCTTTTTCTACTCACAGTTTTGCTAATGACTCCCAGAGAAGAAATTTAGATAACTTATTTTTTTCTTTTTTCCTAATATAAACATTAAAGCTATAAATTTCTCACCCAACACTACTTTAGCTGTATATCAAAAGTTTTGATATATTGTATTTTTATTATAATTTAACTTAAAATATATATTAACTTACCCCAGTACTTTCTTTGACCTTTCAGTTAAGAGACTATTGTTTATTTTCTAAACATTTTGTGGTTTTCCTAAATACATTACTTTTTTTATTCCTAATGTAATTTTCTTGTGGTTAAAGGACATACTCTGTAAGATTTAATATTTTGCTTTTTTTAGACATATTCTGTATGTTTATAATACGAATTCTACTTGTACTTTAAAGCAATCTATATTCTATAATTGTTGGGCTACTGTCAATTAGGTCAAGATGACTAATAGCATACTTTAAATATTCTCTATACTTACTGAAATGACACCTGATTGTTCTATTAATTACTGAGTGAGGAATGTTAAAATCTCCAAATATCTGTGGACTTATCTAGTTCTCTCAGTTTTTGGTCTCATGTGTTTTATTAAAGCTCTATTACTGTAATTTTAGAATCTGTTTGTCAATTTCTACTACCTTGTTGGAATTTTTATTGGACTTGTATTAATTATGTATGTAAGCATAAATATTTATTATTTTTATGTCTAATAAGCTAACCATTCTATTATTTTTAAATATTGTTGTATTTGACAATTTTTTTTTTTAAGTTGGAGTCTCACTCTGTCGCCCAGACTGGAGGGAGTGCAGTGGCCACTCCTGGCCACCGCAGCCTCGACCTGCTGGGCTCCAGCGATCCTTCCGCCTCAGCCTTCCAAGTAACTGGAACTACAGGCACGTGCTACTACGCCCACCTAGTTTTTGATTTATTGTAGAGATGAAGTCTCGCCAAGTTGCCCAGGCGGGTCTCGAACCCGTGGGCTCAGGCAATCCACTCACCTCAGCCTCTCAAGGCACAGGATTACAGGCCGAGCGACCAAATCTGGCTTGATTATCTTTTCATTGGGATGTTTAAAACATTTTCTTTTAGTGTAATTATTGAAAAGTTCAGTTTTAAGTTTAATATATTGTTAAGTTTAATATTTTGTTATGTTTCTATGTTTTCTGTTTACTCATTCTCTATTCCACCTGTTCTATCTAAATCAAATAATTTTAGTATTCCATTTTCAATTCCTTTGTTAGCTTTTTATATATACCTCTTTATATTACTTAAAACATCTATCCTCTAGGGATTATAATGCATACTCATAATTACTCGTAGTCTATATACAGTCAGTATTATACTAATTTACACAAACTTAAGAAATTTATAGCAATGGAATTCCATTTAGCCTCATATCATCTGTTATTAATGTTATATATTTCACAGTCAAGTACCTTTGAAGAAAAGTAAGAGTCAAACACAAATAGTATTTTCTGTTTACTAGCCACATTTATTGTTTTTGATGTCTTTCATTTCACCCTGTAAATATAATTTTCTAGTCTAATTTTCCTTCATCTGAAAACTTCTTTAATATATCCTGTAGTTTTGGCCTGCTAACTCTTAATTTTATATAAAAAGTCATTATTTCACCCACAATGAAGAAATATATTTTTGCTTGACATATAGTTTGGGTTTAACAGGTTTGTATTTCTTTCTTCTTGCAGTACTCTTAAATATTCTACATCCTCTTGCAAGAAATCAACTATTAATTGGAACATTGTTTCTTTGTATACAGTGTGTCTTTTCTCTCTAGCTACTTTGAAGATTTCTCTTTATGTTAAATTTTTAGTAACTTATTTATTATGAGCATAGGAGTGTTTATTTTTATATCACTTGGGTTTTTTTTAAACTTCTTAAGTATTTTTTTCACAAATACTAGAAAATGTGTTATTGTTGTATATTTTTTCTCCCCTTTGTTCCTTTGAGACTCAAATTACATGTATTTTTGACCACTTGAATATTGTCCTGCTGGTCACTGAGATACAGTTTATGAGATTATTCCTATAACTTTGTTCTTTAGGTTGAATAATTCTATTGATCTGCCTTCAACTTGACTAGTATTTCTTTTGACATTCTCAGTCCATTATTAAGTCTGTCTATCACATTTTCATTTAACATATTTTCAGTTTTAATTTCTCCATTGCAAATCTCCCTCTGTTCACTCACCATGACCATGCTTTTTAAAAAATTTCCTTGCATATATTTATAATAATAGCTTTAAAGTCTTTGTCTGCTAATTTCAACATAAAGGCTATCTTCATCTCAGGGCTTGTTTCTTTTGGCTGTATTTTTTTCTTGATCCTGGATCTTACGTTTCTTTGAATGCTAATAATTTAAAAAATTATTCCAGATACTGTGGACAAAATGCTTTAGGGATTCTAGATAATATCTTTTTAATTTAACAGTGCCATGAGTTTTGTTCTGGCAGTAAGGACATTACCAATTGATTTTTTGGCCCTATCAAGCTTGATTTTTTTTTTTTACTTAGACATTAACTTATTCCAGTTATGGACTCAGTTATGGCCCTTATTCTAGGGCCTTCTTCTAGCTTTTATTTCCAAGATGTGGACTTTCTGAGGTTTCAACTGAATGCCTCACTGTGACACTCAGTGAGGTCTCTCCATTCTGGCTAAGCTAAAACTCCAACATCTCCCGGCAGTGCATGACCTTGAATGCCTTCACTCCTTTTCATCCCCGCAGCAAGTGAGCACTGCTAGATGCTACGCCCTGTTGCCACAGCCATGGGCAGCCCTTTAACCAAGAATCTGTGATGAGTGCTCACCAAGACTTGTAGAAACCCCTCTGCTTGGTTTCTTCGCTGGTACTGTGCTCCACAAATCCCAACTGCTTCCAAGACCAGAACTCCAATCTCTTCTTCAGTCACTGAGACTACAACTCTGCTGGGGATGTGCAAGAAAGTACCTTGGGTAGAGAGCTGAGCAATCTAAGCCTGGTCTCCTGTGTTTTCTTTCTCTAAAGATTTATAGTTTCTGTGCTGACTGTTGCATCTTAAACATCTGTCTCACACATCTCACCAGTCTTATAGATGTTTATGCCAAGAGGAAATGTCCAGTGCCAGTTACTCTATCACAGCTAGAGTAAAGTTCAGTCTGTTTTCATACATTAGCCAATATGGAGACACACACACACACACACACACACACACACACACACACACACACACAACTGCCTCTTTAAGTTAGTGTTACCAGAGACTGAACACTACAAAGTCCACTGGTCGACCTGGTCTCTGCTTCACACTATTAACTATTTAGGGAGTACTATGGACTTCACTCTACAAGCCTGAGTGGAGTCAAGATGCCTACTCTAGGGTAAGCACATGTCAATGTCAGACAAGTCAGAAATAGTAGGTAGCAACACTGGATATAATTTCAAAGGTGCCAGTCTGTGGGCATGTAGAAATGACAGGTCTCTTTGTCAGTTCAGAGAGCCCCTCAAAGAGAGAATTGTCAGCACTTTCTAAGGGATGAGACACAAATATTGAAAATTCAGGAGTGAATTCTGAACCTCTGGTAGCTTCTTCCTATATTCTATTGCAATGCCTTCCCTTTTTCTAGTTAAAAGAGACCAAGTAAATCACACACAAAGAATTTAATTAACTTCAACTAGGAACTCAGCCCTGTGTGAATGTGAGAGAAAGATAAACAGCATGGGTGTAAGGTGGCGAGATGGGGAATCAAAAAAGGACACAGGCCTGTGCTTTAGAGAAATGGCTGTAAGGTAGTTCCTTTCTTTAGTTTTGACATAAACGTTTTCAGTTAGCAGACAATATTCTTAACTTAAAACATAAAACAGGAGACAGGCTAAACATTTGTGTTTCCTTTTGAGGAAAATACAATAGGTGATCAGTGCGGGTAGTATGATGTTGAGTCAGAGAGTAGTAATATGATTTCGAGGAAGAACTTGTTAATCAATCAATATAAGGATAACGTAGGGAGGCTTTTTGGAGTAGATGGGAATGGAGCTGGATCTTTCAGAATGCTGAGAATTGAATAAAACAGAAACACAGGAAGGTACACTTCTACTTTGTAGTTTTTCAAGGAATATATAATGATGAATATGTTTGTTTTCCCAAATGGATAAAGACCAACTTATACATATACAAAGCATATTGAATTAGCTGCTGTTTTGTAATGTATTTATCTTTGTGTCCAACCATTGCTGCAAAACATTATGTGTTTAAAGTATAAAAAAGGAAGATTTTAGTCAATATCTTCATCAATGGAACTTCACAATTTTCCAACACCAAATTCTTCAGTCTATAATGACTGAGAATGAGCTGGTCTGCTACTCTTAGGTTGGATTTCCTAAAGTCACAGCCTTTGACTGTATTGGTCCTGGCCACAATTATCATGAAAATATCAAATATATAACATTATTTTAAGGTGGAAATATTGCCCACTTCAAATGAATCGAATGGTCAAAACTTTCTGTCCATCCTAACAAAAACTACTGAGAACAATTAAACAACTGTCATTATTGATATCCTGATAAGAGAATACTGGAATAATCACTATACAAATTAGCAGGACTTGAGAAAATGGAGCCAATCCCTAAAGAAATTAGATAGAAAACTGAATATGAATATCAGGTCAGATCCTTTGGCTCTGTATCATGGGCTATACTGTCAAATGAGAAATGCTGAGGGAAAATTCGTAGGAAACACTGACAACCTTCATGGTTCATACATTAGGGATGTTTAATACCATAGGGATGTAGAATTCCAACATCTCTAACATATGTTACAATGTTTACGACTTTGCATGTGATAGTCATTTCTAATACACTAGCAATTATTTCACTATTTCTTGTCTTGGGTGAGGCATAGGATGGAAGATGGAGCTCTTGGTGGTCATTTTCTATTTCTATAAATCTTAATATAGAAGGAAAAGCTCATCAAAAGGCAAAAGCCTCTGGACTGTATTTGGATGAAATCAGCATGTACAACCAGACAAGTCTGACCAATTAAGGAAAGATACTATTTCATTCCCACCGCTTTCTATATAGAACTAATGCCCTCTCAAAGAGGGGCATTCATTCAGTGGTAGCAATGATAATCTATACAGGCAGTGTTTTGAAACATGGCTAGCATTACATCATTGAACATAAACGCAGCTAAATATAGACCCCAAAATAACACAAACTTGATGATTTTCCCTTGAAAATCAACCAGAATGAACAATAAATAGAATTCTGGAATATTTTGCACCACAGCAAAATGTATATACAGTTGACTCTTAAAAAATGCAGGGTTGGGGACACCGAACCTCTGCTCAGTTGAAAATACCCATATAACTTTTAACTCCCCCCAAACTTCACAATTAATAGCCTACTGTTGACTGGAAGCACTGCCAATACCATAAACAGTCGATTAACACATATTGTATATGTCCTATGTATTATATACTATATTCTTATAATAAAGTAAGCCAGAGAAAAGAAAAAAGTTTTTAAACTCATAAGAAAGAGAAAGTACGTTTATAATTCATTCAGTGAAAGTGAATCCTCCTAAAGGTCTTCACCCTTGTCATCTTCATGTTAAGTGGGCTGAAGAGGGGGAGGGTTGGTCTTTTTGCCTCATGGGTGGCAGAGGCAGAAGAAAATCTGCTTATAAGTGGACCTGTGCAAATCACACCCATGCTGGCCAAGGGTCAACTGCATAAAGGAGAAACTAAGAGCTATGACACAAGAAAGGCATGCTTTGGGGGTAGCTCTGTTGTTTCTCCTGAACAATTACAATGCTATAAGAAGATGATTGGCAGTAGTGGGAAACTGTCAGGAGTTGGGGGAAGGGTGGATTGGCAGTTGAGGGAAACTGCTAGGGGAGGGAGGGGCATACCTCATCAACAAAGGTACCTGCATGATCAGTGTTTAATATACCTAGCCCTGAAATGTACCCCACATCTTTATAATAGAAATTAAAAAAAAATAAAACACAGTGCCTCGGTTCCACATGGGGAATGGGGTGCTCTCTAAAGGAATACAAATGGTTCATGGGAAAGAGTCTCAAGCTCAGTCCCATTTGAGGATGAGTTCTGTCTCCCCTTCCCCTAAGAATTCATACAAAACATTCTTCTAGAGCTAGCTAGAAGAGGACTGGCTAGATCTCCAACATATATTCTCTTTGTCAGCCCAACCACCAAGAAGCACAACTGGGTTCCTTATCTTTTAAATGTAACAATCGTTTCTTTCAATAATGACGGCAATGGTACTAATTTGGTGCTGCTCAAATCAGACATAAATGCATTTGAGTGAGGTATGCTTTATTTGAAGCCTGATCTGTTGTTAACTTCCGATATGGAATTGGGGACATTCTTTAATATCTCTGGGCTTCAGGTTTTTAACTTGCAAAATAGTAATAGTAAGATTTGTCCTGGGCACCTTAAATAATTTTTGTGAGGATCAAGGGAGAGAAAAGAAAATGTGTGGGCTGAAATGAGTGAAGGTAGGTATAGCACAATAATAAAAGAATGTGTACACATGTAGGTGTAAATATAGACAGAGTGGAGTAGTTCGTAGCATGAACTCTGGAGTCAATGTGCTTGGGTTCAAATCCCAGCTCAGCCACTTACGAGCCCCGTGGCAGTGGGCACCTTGCATTGGCTTGGTTTTCTCACCTGAATCATGGTAATAATAGTGGCACAGTACTGTGTTTTCCCATTAGACTGCTGTGATACCTAAATCAGATACTCTGACCAGACTCAGAGCTAGCTGGTTTATACATGTTAGCCAGGTATTTCTAGAGTCAACTCCTATTGTCCTCCATTTCATTTAAAAGGAAAAAAAAATTATGCCTTTTCTGAATTGTTAAGATTTCAGAGTAAATCTTACTGTTTAATATGTGTCAATATTATTTCAGAACCCAAAATTCAAACCTCAGGAAAAGTATATATCTTCATATTTGATAAGAAAATAATATTCTTGGGCTCAGCTGTCAAACACAGCCTGAGCACGATAACAGAGCAAATGAAAATGTTATTTATAATCCCAAATATCAAACTGTTCCCCAAAGTGACAAGATCAATATTGCAACTCAGAGAGCTCTTCCCTCACTGGCAGATGGTGCTATTAAAAATACTAAATAACACATCTCTTTGGCGCAGGAAAGGATCCCTTAGACATCTACAATGTCCTCATAAAATCTGAAGTTTTACCTTCTGCTCAGAGGGGAAAGTCAATACCAGAATGTCTCTGGAATTCTTTCTCAGACATGAGCTTCCAGAAGGTGTCCTCAGACATCCCTCATTCTCTCTGTGTGTTAACAGTTGCATGTCTGGTCAGCTTCCCTGCCCTAAAGTGAACCTACAGGATTCCAGGGTTCCTCTCAGCTGGGATGTGGTGTTTCTTTCCCCCCCCCTCATTCTTTTGTAGAGAGGATATCTCATTATGTTGCCCAGGCTGCTGCTGATCTCCTGGGTTCAAGCAATCCTCCTGCCTCAGCTTCCCAAAGTGCTGGAATTACAGGCATGAACCACCACGCCCAGCCTATGATGTTTCTTTTCTTTTCTTTCTTTTTTCTTTTTCTTTTTTTTTTTTACAAAGTATTATTTCAAGGCATATTGAGAGATTGCCTACTTTGGAACCCACACTTCTATCTTTTTTATGATGACTGTAGTGGGGGTATGTCTGAGCATTAAAGAACAGGACACAGACTTCTGAAGCCTCCACTGAGCCAGGAGTATATTGATTTCTATTTTAGGAACTATATGGAGGAAAGAAAAGGAATATAAAAGAATAATTGGATAAAATGGTGTGCCTCCTGGGTAACTAGAGAATAGAAGGGGCAAAACCTAGAGAAGTAGAGACAGTGAGTAAGATCCCACATGAGGTCAAGTGGCCAGGCATGTGGCTGAGGATCTACCCGTCACTGACTCTATTCTTTTCCAAGCCCACCAGAGCCCAGATGAACTGCATGTAGCATACTGCAAATCTAACACTGGGCCGGGTACAGTGGCTCATGTCTGTCATCCCTGTACTTTGGGAGGCCGAGGCAAGAGGATCGCCTGAGACCAGGGGTTTGAGATCAGCCTGGGCAATTTGGTGAGACCACATCTCCAAAATTAAAAAAAAAAGTTAGCCAGGTGCCTGTAGTTCCAGCTACTGAAGCAGAAGAATTGCCTGAGCCCAGCAGGTCCAGGCTGTGGTAGCCATGAGCATGCCATTGCACTCTAGCTTGGGTGACAGAGTGAGATGCAGACTTTAAAAAAAAAAAAATCTGACACTGGGTGAGACAGACCACTGAAGGTTAAGATGGGGCACTCCACCATTTGGAATTTAGTTGTAAGGGCTTTTGAACAGGCTGCTAAAATTGTTAACAGTGGTAACTTTAAAGTGGTTTGGCTCAATTTCCCTTTCATTTTACTTCTTGATGAGAACTTGTTTATGTCATCCCATGTAAACTAAGTTACTAAGGGACTTTTCAAGATGTCTTCAAAAACTCTTAGAGCCAGGGCAGGTTTAAGGGCTATAAGAAGAAACGCTGCCCCAAACTCTACCCTTTCCCTCTGGCTGCTGTCTGAAATTCTGCCACCACCTTCAGATGAGATTATATCCAGATGCTGGCCCTCGCTCTCTCCCAGTCATAATATTTTAAAGCATCACCAGCTATTTAAACTTCAATGAGGAAGAACCTAAGCTTGTCTGAGTGCAGGTTTGGAAGGAGATGAGACTGGACAAGACCACACAGGTATTAGGTGCAGGTGTTGGAATTTCCAATGGGGCGGCATGTGGAGGGAGGATTGTGGTGATGGTTGCACAATTCTGTGAATATACTAAAAAATGACGACTTGTACATTTTAAGTGGGTGATGGTATATACATTTCACTCACAGTCAAGACTTCAGAAGAGGACTGAAGGAAGGCACAGGGACCCCAGGCCTCTGAGGGCCAGCTTTGTCCCAAGCAGAGACTGCATGAAATGGGAAGAGCAGAGACTCAGCCAACTGGGATCCAGGACTTGAAGGGGGAGGGGGTCGGGATCCTTGACTGAGCTTATTCTGAGTGCAGACACAATGCCTGAGGGACCCTCAGAGCAGATCTAGATAAGCTCATTTCATAAATGAGGGAACTTGCTTTTGGAAAAGTTACATGATTTACTTAAGGATTTCCAACCATTAGGCTTTGGAAAAAGGATTTCAACCCTGGTTTGTCTGAATTATACAAGTCATGGTTATCCACTGTGATCTGTTTCTTCTTCACATCCCTCCAACTCAGGGAGGTCAACTGTCTACGGGGGCCTCAGACTTCTCATCTAAATGCAGAGATGAACTAAAGATTCTCCAAAGTACTATGTGGTTCCAAATGACTGGTTTTTTTAGGCTTAAATACAAAACTGTGTTCAAGTCTATCAGGGTTCTGAAATGGACCTTTCAACAAATTGTTTTTTATCTCATCTTCTGGGAAATGAGGGAGTAAAGAGGAAAGATCATTCTCCAGGGAAGTGTTTTTTTTACTGTATGTTGGGGGTGTGAGGAGGTGAGGTAGGGTGTTGAATTGGATGGTTTGTCCATTTAAGTGAAAATATTTGAGACTCTCAAGCCCAAAGGTGGGTCAAAACCCAGATATGAAGGCTTGGAGCAAAATATCCTGAGAAAAACTTGGCTGTTAGAATCCAGGAGGAAATGCTGGTACTTGCTATTTTTAGGTTAAGTATTTAGCAAGTTAAAAGTAGAGAAATGTTAAATGTCAACAACTGTCTTTGGAATTTTCTGTGAAACACCTAGCTTAGAGATGGCAGTATTTTACCATTACTGAATCTGATTGCCTCCCACATCCAAGATATCAAATACTACACATAGGTTGTTGCCCAAGGTTGTCTTATACAACCAGTGGGAAAAGTACTAAGGTTACCTCATTAGCCAAAACAACCTTCAGAGGAGACTCATTTTTAAACTGTCATCTTTTTCCCACTGTTTTCTTCATCTGAAACCTCCTTCCTGATGAAAGGCTACATTGTCCAAACTTAATTAGCTGCCTCTTCACCTAGCAGGTTACCTGGCATCCTCCAACCATCCAAAATATGCTTTGCATGATTGACTAAATAGTAAGGGTAAAAAAAAAAATCCCCTTTCTTTTTCCAGACCAATTCCATACTTCTTTAAAAATTCAGTTCCAGCCGGGCTTGGTGGCTTAGCCTGTAATCCCGCACTTTGGGAGGCTGAGGTGAGTGGATTGCCTGAGCCCGCAGGTTCGAGACCAGCCTGGGCAACTTGGCGAGATCTCATCTCTACAATAAATCAAAAAATCAGCTGGGCGTGGTAGCGCGTGCCTGTAGTTCCAGCTACCTGGAAGGTTGAGGCGGAAGGATCGCTGGAACCCAGCAAGTCAAGGCTGCGGTGGCCGGGAGCGGCCACTGCACTCCAGTCTGGGCGACAGAGTGAGACCCAAATCAAAAAAAAAAAAAAAATCAGCTCCAGTTGGGTACGGTGGCACAAGCCTGTAATTCCAGTACTTTGGAAGGCTGAAGTGAGGGGATTGCCTGAGCCCACATCTCTACAATAAATAAAAAAAAACTAGTCAGGTGTGGTAACGTGCATCTGTAGTTCTGGCTACTCAGAAGGCTGAGGCAGAAGGATTGTCAGTGCCCAGCAAGTCGACGCTGGGGTGACTGTGAATATGCCACTGCACTGCAGCCTGGGCGACGGAGTGAGACTCCAACTCAAACAAACAAAAATATCAGCTCCATTTTTCTAGAGAAATCCAACCCTTTTATGGTGTAAGAGTTTGAAGAAGCCAGGAGCCATGAAATGCTAAGTCGCAAGGAAGCTCTTGAGCTCATCTCACTGTATCACAAATTGCTAAATTTCCTGCTAATGTAAAAAATAAGTCATTGCCAATTTTGAAGAAACCTGTTTCAAATTACTTTCTTATTGTATGTATTTATGATCATCATCATAATACTTGTTGTATATGCAATTCTACTTTGCATTGCTTTTTTTTTTTTTTTTAAACTTTTT
>NW_007052966.1:510910-547062 GCF_000164805.1 Carlito syrichta
AAGAAGTGGGGTACAATTCAGGGTTAGGTATACAAATGTTCATTATGCAGGTACCCTTGTTGATGAGGTGTGCCCCTCCCTCCCCTAGCAATTTCTCCCAACTGCCAATCCCACCCCCCCTCCCCTGGCAGTTTCCCACTACTGCAATCCCTTTCTTATAGTATTATGATAATTGTTCAAGGCTTACTTATGAGTGAGAACATATGGTACTCCGTTCTTTGTTTCTGTGATAGATCATTGCGAATGATCCATCAAGTTGCTGTGAAGTTCATATGTTTGTCCTTCTTTATGGCTGCATAATATCCCATTGTGTAGATGCACCACTTTTTAAAAACCCAGTCCAGCTTCGATGGGCAGCATGGTTGGTTCCATGTTTTTGCTATTGTGAATAGAGCTGCAACAAACATGTGTGTGCAGTTATCTTTTTGGTAGAATGGTTTGAGTTCATCTGGGTATATTCCCAATAGGGGAATTGCTGGGTCATATGGAAGGTCAATATCTAGTTCTTTCAGAAATTGCCACCACACTCTCCAAAAGAGGTTGCACTAGTTTGCATTCCCACCAGCAGTGCAGAAACATTCCTTTTTCACCGCATCCTTGCTAGCATCTGTTGTTCGTTTTATTGGTGATGGCCATTCTTACTGGGGTTAGGTGGTATCTCAATGTGGTTTTGATTTGTATTTCTCTGATGATAAGTGAGGCTGAGCACTTTTACCTGTGTCTGTTGGCTGTCCATATATCTTCTTTTGAGAAGTATCTATTCATGTCTTTTGCCCACTTTTTAATGGGGCTGTTTGTTTTTCTCCTTTCAGTGCATTTGAGTTCCTTGTAGATCTTAGATGTTAGGTCTTTGTCAGATATACAGCTGGAATATATTTTTTCTCATTCTGTGGTCTATCTTCCCACTCTCTTGATGGTTTCTTTTGCTTTGCAGAAGCTTGTCAGTTTGATGAGGTCCCACTTTTCTATCTTATCTCTTATGGCATGGGCATTTGGGGTTTTGATCAGGAATTGGTTGCTAGTTCTAATTTCCTTAAGGGTGTTTCCTGCATTTTCTAAGATTCTTATAGTTTGAGGTTTTATATTTAGGTCTTTGATCCATTTAGAGTTAATTTTTGTGTATGGTGACAGGTAGGGATCCTGTTTCAATCTTCTGCATATGATCAGCCAGTTTTCCCAGTGCCATTTACTGAATAGGTTCTCCTCTCCCCAGTGGTTATTGTTGGAGGGTTTGTCAAAGATGAGTTGGTTGAGAAATTGAGATGTTGCTTCTGGAATCCCTATCCTGTTCCATTGGTTCATATGCCTGTTGACAAGACCCCTTTTGAAAGTATTTTAAAGACCCATATTTAAAAAATTAAAATAATATAATTGGCTAGCCATGGTCATGTGTGTCTGTAATTCCTGCTTCTCTAGAGGCAGAGGCTGAAGGATTGCTTGAACCCAGGAGTTCAAGGCTACAGATGAACTATGACTGTGCCACTGCACTGCAGCCTGGGTAACAGAGGGTGACCCTGCTTCTAAAAACAAATAAATAAAGTGTTAGCTTCCCAGGGTTGCTGTAGCAAAGTACAACAGACTGAAAGGCTTAAGCAACAGAAAGTTATCATCTCACAGTTCTGGAGACTACTAGTCGGAGATAAAGGTGTTGGCAGGGTTCGTTCCTTCTGAGGCTGAGAGAGAGAATCTGTTCCAGATCTTCCCCCTAACTTTCAGTTTGCTGACTGTTTTTGGCATTTCTTGGCTTGTAGAAGACACATCACCCCGATCCCTACCCTCATCTTTACATGGCTTTCTCTCTATGTGTCTGTCTGTGTCCATATTCAAATTTCCTTTCTATATAAGGACACCAGTCACATTGGATTCGAGCTACCTTTATGACCTTCTTTTAACTTAATTTCATCTGTAAAGACCGCCCTTGAATACAGTCACTTTCTGAGGTACAGGGAGGTTAGGATGTCAACATATGGATTTTGGAGACTCATCTAGCTCATACCAAGTATGCTTGATGCTTCACTAGTGTATAAACTCCTTGGCCTCTGGTCCTGTATTTTCTAAGCATTTTATGTCACTGCAATGATGAATAGAGTATTACTGAATGAGAAAATGAATGAATGCTTGTAGAAACACTCTCCCTCCCCAGTGACATAATTTATAACCACATCCTATTGCTAACCTTGCCAGAAAAGTGCTTCCCTTTCTGTTCCAGCTTTTAAAATAATAATAATAATAATTTCTGAATTCAGTTCTCACAGACTACTTTAATTTACAACTGGGAAGATTCACTATTTAAACATATTCTTCCTTAGATTCAACACAGTTTCATTCTTGGGTTTCTAAGTGATATAATTTTAACCATGCTTCTG
This sequence comes from Carlito syrichta, assembly GCF_000164805.1. Classification (NCBI taxonomy): domain Eukaryota; kingdom Metazoa; phylum Chordata; class Mammalia; order Primates; family Tarsiidae; genus Carlito; species Carlito syrichta. The sequence continues at coordinate 513,277 of NW_007052966.1, forward strand.
TCTTCAAAACAGAGCAACTGGCAGTGACTTATTTTTGACACTAGCAGGAAATTTAGTAATCTGTGATATAAATAGTGAGATGAGCTTCAAGAGCTTCCTTGCAGACTTTAGTACTTCATGGCTCCTGGCTTCTTCAAACTCTTACACCATCTATTTCTATCTGCATTCCTTCTGCATTGTATGTAATTTATCTCAGCTGTTTTCTGCTGACTTCTGGCTTCAGCCTACCTGGCCTATGCTTGGCAGCATCAAGATACAAAAACAGATACAGATAGAGGAACAGACACAGAGACCCTGATGAGAGTCGTGCAGGTGTAATGTGTGAAGACCATCAACTGCCTGGCAGGACAAAAGGGTTTTTTCAAAAGATAAAAGAGCATGCTCACATGGAGTCCTGCTGCACAGAGTCCTCCAAACACGATCTCAAAGGATCTCTGTGAATGTGGCATGACTTCCCAGTAACCATCTTTTCCCACTTTTTTTTTTTTAGTTGGAGTCTCACTCTGTCACCCAGACTGGAGTGCAGTGGCCGCTCCCGGCCACCGCAGCCTTGACCTGCTGGGCTCCGGCGATCCTCCTGCTTCAGCCTTCCAAGTAGCCGGAATTATAGGCGCGTGCTACCACGCCTGGCTGATTTTTTGATTTATTGTAGAGATGAGGTCTCGCTGCCCAGGCGGGTCTCGAACCCGCGGGCTCAGGCAATTCACTCACCTCAGCCTCCCAAAGGTGCGGGATTACAGGCTGAGCCACCGAGCCCGGCTTTTCCCACTTTTTAATGGGGCCGTTTGTTCTCCATACACTACCTCCAAGATTCAAAACTAACCTCAGAAATAGGAAAAAATAGGAGGCATTCAAGCAGGAATCACTATCAGGTCACTCTTAGCATTGTTTCAATCTGGACATGTGCTCTCGTTCTGATGGTGCTTATCTATTTTCCAGGGATTGGGGCTCCAACCCCAAAGCCCTGCTCAGTACCTAGGATTTTGCTGTCATTGGATAATCATTCCAGGTGACAAGTCTACCTGCCTGAACTTCCAAGCGTGTCCACCCTCAGAGTTTCTGTTTCTGGACTTTGGTGCTTGCGGGGACAACCTGTTTCTGTGGCAAGGACTCTGGATTGCTGGATCTTGGCTACACTTAATCAGATAGTACCCCACCCACTGAAATGCAAGTTCCCCCTGTTATTATGATTTTTCAGTAGCTGCCCCCTTCAGGTATCATCTCATGCTACCCACCCCATCATCCTGTCCTACCCTGTTAGGGACTTTCCCAAGTCCCGACTTCTTTCCACTGGTCCTGAAGTTAAGTATTTGTCCCTACAGTGCTGCAGGCTGAAACACAAGGCTGCCTGAGCCTAAGTCACCTGCCTAGCTGGTTCCTACCACAGGGCAGCCCTGTAGCTGTCTGATGCAAAGGCAGAATCATGGACAGTTCCCTTTCTGGAGTGTGGAATAGAACAATTACTGTCTTCAAGGTTGTCAGTTGGCCTCAAAGACCATTCATAGGTTTAAATGCTTAAAACTCATCCATAAACCATCATAACCTTTGAGAGGAGGACACAGGGGCAACCTTCAGTGGGGACTGTTTCCTGGTACCTTTTGGTTGTGATCAGTGACTGATATGTTACATCTCATCTGCAGTGGGTAAATGCTCTAGGAGAGAGGGCACCACGTGGTTTTGGGTACAAATAGTGAAGTAGCAAGAGGCAGAAAGGACATGAATGGGTAGGAGAGTGATGAGAGAGGTCAAGGAAACAGCCTTGGAGTTGGGGGGGCTTAGAGTCTTCCCAGGGCACCAATGGGGATGAAGAAAGGACAACAGGGGCACTGGCACATCTGGTCTTTGAGAAGCATTTTCTGTACATTAGTGTCGCCCTTATCCCCAATCGCACACTCTGCTGGAGGGTCCCCCAGTTAGCTAAGTCCGTCCTTTCAGCAGATCTCAGTCAAGTCCTGCCTAAGTTAATTGCCACTTCTTTTCTCATCTGACAAAATTCACCACTTTCAAGGTCAGAAAAGTAGCATAGACTTTTCTGGTTCACTACCTTGCCTCCACTTCCAGCACCTTAAGTTCAAACTTGACAGAAGCCAAGATGAAGCAAGTAAAAAATGAAGCATTCAGGAAAACAACCGTGAAGTTTTAATGTCTTTACTGGGAGACAAAACGTGAACTTTTGAATTAGGTTACTTACTAAAAAGAGCAACAACAATATTTCTGGACCTAACTTGCAGGAGGTTTTATGTGGAAGAGAGACCTGCAGGCTGGTAGGGTCTGATAGGGCTTTGCAGTCTTCTCCTGCTGTCCTGCTGGGAGTAGAGGTTCTGAGTCGGGGAGTCCCAGGTGAAGAACAAGGAAGTCACACCCGGAAAACCTCTGTGGGCCAGAGGACATGGAACCTGGAGACCTCTGGATCCTTCATTTCACATGTTGTATGACCTGAGGCAATTTCACTGCTTCTTATTTTCCTCACCTGTAAAATAAGGATCCTCCTAGCATTATTGTGAGGCCTATTATTGTGAAGGAAACAACACCCATGCAAGGCCTTGTTCAGAGAAGGTGCTCAATGATTGTTTCTTTTCTTTTTTCTTTTTTGAGTTGGAGTCTCACTCCATCACCCATACTGGAGTGCAGTAGCATGCTCACAGCCTCCCCAGCATCAACCTGCTGGGCTCAGGTGATCCTTCTGCCTCAGCCTTCCAAGTAGCTGCTGGCTACCTCGGCCTTCCAAGTAGGTGTGCGCTACCATGCCTGGCTAATTTTTTGATTTAATGTAGAGATTAAGTCTAGCCAAGTTGCCCAGGATGGTCTTCAACCCATGGGCTCGGGAAGTCCTCTCACCTCAGCCTCTCAAAATGCTGGGATTATAGGTTTAAGTTACCGTGCCTGGCCAGTGATTGTTTCTTATAGAAAAGGTTTGTTGTTGCTGTTTGTTTCTTTGAGACAGGGTCTCACTCTGTCATCCAAGATGAACTGGAGTCACACCATAGCTCACTGCAGCCTCAACCTTCTAAACTCAAGCAATCCTTCCACCTTAGACTGCCAAGTAGCTGGGACTACAGGCATTAGCCTCCATGTCTGGCTATTTTTCTATTATTTTATTTTTTTTAGAGACAAGGTCTTGCTATGTTGCCCAGACTGGTCTTGAACTCCTAGGCTCAAGCAATCTTCTTGCCTCAGCCTCCCATAGTGTTGGGATTACAGGTATGAGCCACCCTGCCTGGTCAATAAAAGTTTCATTCCCCTTGTGAAGTCAGTGAGTGTCCAGCAACATGGAGTCCAGAGATTATTGAGAAAATCTGAATAATCCAGAAAGGTCAGGAAGCAGACTCTCTCTCTCTTTCATCTTCCAATGAACAATGCAGGATTGCTATGGTGAAACCCCAGAAAAGGTTCCTCTGTCCTAGGAAGGCAAATATAGACAAAGTAACATAATTTGGTAGTATAGAGAAAAAGCAATTTGCCTTTATATGTGGAATCTTAAATTTATGTTACTTGAACTTGAACTCATTAATAAACTCTGTTCCTGAATTTCATGTTTCTCAGAATGCCACCAACAAATTTGCCTGAGAAATCCTCACACTAACACGCTGATAAGAATGGTACAGTAAGAATAACTCAAATGAGATGAAAACTTTATGTAGAGTCTTGATATGCACAATCTTACTTTGAGCACAGTGACAAGTCTGTGATGTCATCAGGGTGAAGTCCTGCTTGCTCCCAGTCTCCACAGCCCTCCTCTTTTCACTGTTGAGGTGCCTGGCCCTTAAATGTAGCCTGGTCTCTAGAAACTATGACATCAGTCAGAAAGCACCCAGGTGTGCCAGTCCAGCCCTCTGGGCCTCCACTTCATGTCCCCTTCACTGTTAGGCTGGCTCTGCCTTCCTGCTTTGCTGAATAACTGGTCAATAGACTTTGTCCTCCTGAGCCTGAGTCCTGATGTCAACAATATGACTATAACCCAAACGTTGGAGACCAGCACCCTGCTTTGATTGTGTCCAGCCAACCTCTATCCTCAGCTCTCTGATGCTGCCCAAATCAAATCATGGCTGATTTGAGTTTTGTTGACTTCTAGCTTCCCAGTTACGATGTCATGTCTGTTTCTTGCACTAGTACTATTCTTGCATGTTGATTCCCCCTGTGATTATACTTGCTGAGACTACCTCCTATTTTGTGCTATTAGACCCACTGACAGCGTCCCAGGTCTGATTTTATCCTGACACCTACATCTTGGTTCTAACCATCCAGCCTGATGCACAAAGGGAGAATTTGTCTTTCTAGGGATGCTCCCGGTGTGTCCGTGTGTAATGTTGACGGAGTGCCCAAAACTATGTTTGATGCCCGACAGGTCTGCAACCTGATCTTGTGAGAATCTTAATTCCCCACTCACGATTGCCCAGTGTTCATCAGCCATCTCTCAAGCCACATGGGAGGACAGAAACAAGACCAAGGTCATGCTAGCCATCTTTCTCCACATCAGAGACACTGTTCCCAAGATATGACTCAATGTGATGTGCATAAAACCTGCGATCCTAAGATCTTAAGCACAGAAGGTCCTGTCAGAGGTTTGGGAGGTTCCTATCTTGATTCAAGATTAAAGCAGAGTAGGAAATAGTGAAATGATTGAACATGCAAGAAGAATTTGTTTTTTTGCTTTGAGATATTTATTTTTATTTTTTATATTGAAAATGTGGGGTACAATTCAGGATTGGGTATACATGTGGACATCGTAAAGGTAAAGTTTGGGCCTCCCTTTGGTCCCCACTTTGCCTGGTTTGAGACCAGGTACCCTTATGGATGTTGTGTCGTTCCCCCCACTCCCGCCAGTATCCCGCTACTGCCAATTTTTTTCTTATAGTATTATGGTAATGTTCAGGTTCCACTTATGAGTGAGAACATGTGGTACTCAGTTCTTTGTTTCTGTGAGAGATCACTGAATATGAGAGACTCTAAATCCATCCAAGTTGTCACAAAGTCCATATATTTGTCCTACCAGAAGAATTATCACTAGGTGTAACATTCAAATTCTATCTTTCAAGATGTCTTACAGATGTCAGAAATAAGTAGTTGCCAATTATCTTGCTCTGAATTGAATGGATGAGATGAACTATTTTTCTTTGCAGGAATACAAAACTATATATTATCATTTTATGCACTCATAGGTAGAATCATTTGGATTCGTTACGCAGTAAAATCAGCTTTGTTTTATTTAGGTTCTACTCTTCATAAAATGTTCTATAGATTATTATGACGTCTGGCACTTAGTACTTATTCAGTGGCACGAAATCTACTCACTTGGACAAACCAGGGTCTTTGTCTTTCAGTGAGAAGATTACAGGAATGAGAGAGACTACTAAGAACTTGGACAGATTTTGTGCCATCCCCAGTCCTTATATCTAACTCAGACAGGGACACAAGACAAGTCCCTTTATCAGTGTGAGCCTCTGGCCCCTCTACTGTGAAATAAGATGGTTGGACCAAAGAACATTCAAGCCTCTTATGGCTCTGACAGGCTGTGTCCCAGGTTCACTGCTTGTGAGGAGCTTTCAGCTGGGAACCAAAGACACAAGATCCAGGTGGAAATGAAGTTGCATCAGTTCCCTCAAGATGGGGAAATCACAGCTACAAGGAACAAGAAGACAAGAGAAATCCATCTACAATGACCGTTTCTGCATCTGATCAAGGTTTATTTTATCTGTCCCATTTTTGCAAGAACTGAGAAACAGTGTATCGACTGGCCTTCTTTGAAGAGCAAATCCTTACCTGCTTCTTATTTTTTTTATTTTTATTTTTTATTCTTTTGAGTTGGAGTCTCACTCTGTCGCCCAGACTGGAGTGCAGTAGCTGCTCCTGGCCACCGCAGCCTCAACCTGCTGGGCTCTGGCCATCCTTCCACCTCAGCCTTCCAAGTAGCCGGAACTACAGGCGTGTGCTACCACACCCCAGCTAATTTTTGATTTATTGCAGAGATGAAGTCTCACCAAGTTGCCCAGGCGGGTCTCAAACCCGCGGGCTCAGGTAATCCACTCACCTCAGCCTCCCAAAGCGCAGGATTACAGACTGAGCCACCGAGCCCGGCTAAACCTGCTTCTTATTAAGGATAGGGGCCATATATGATTCCTCTTGCTTTCCCAAAGAACTCTCCATGTTCCTGGAACACAACATCACCTCAACATGTGTGTGTCTGTATGTGTAAGAGGGAGAGGACAGGAGGGGTGGGGACAAGAGGGAATGTGAATACAGTAGTTTGTTCTCCGGGTGCCAGAGCAGATTCTGCAGCCCTTTAACTTTCCTGTATATCCTTCAATTCCCAAACCAGAAATATTTTTCTCTAATTTCTTTATAAGGCTAAAATCTGTTCTTAAAACTATAAAACATTGTTCAAGCGTTATATATGTTACTGACACAACATGTTTAATGCTAATTTAAACTCTCTGTCCTTGCAATTATGACCCTTAGACAATATCTTAGGGTCTTACTAAAATGAAGAGACATGGATCCTCTCCCAATTCCCATTTCTCTTTCTTTCAACCTGCCAATCATCTGTCCTCTGGGACCATCTAAACCCACTGGGGGGTGGAGGACCTCTGACATTTAACTAACAAAACAAAATAATGGCTTATTTGAAACAAAATTTGTGCCAATCTCTTTTATTCCTATCTTAAAATGAAGGACATAGTACTGGTCTACTCTGCATTAGAAATGAAAGAAATTGCAAATCAATTAATCAATCAATAAATAGGAATTTCAAAGTGGTTTGATGAGCCAAAAACCTTTGAAATGCAAAAGAAACAAACTGGCTATCTGACTGATCATTTACTATCTCTTCAGTGTTCAGTTAAACCCATCAATTTTTTCAACTATCAATTTGGCATCTTTCATAGGCACAAAAGTCACTCCAAATTGTTTTCAAAATGAAGTGTCAGATTTGGTCTGAAACACACACTGGGAATTCCTTGACTACAAAAAACAACTTGAGAATTATTGATCTGAAGATTCTCTCTGATTATTAGTTCTATTAAGCTTGAGTTATGGAGTTCATAACAATATCTGTTATATTTGCTTTACCAGTGAGATAAGGAAAAAAATCCCTAATGATATTTCTGAATGGGAGATCGTTCATTATTATTGATTTTTCATCCACTTATTTTCTTTCTGAAATTTATTTGCAGGTTAAATAAATCATAGCTCTAGTGAATGAGAGCACTGAAACATAGGATGAAAGGCAGGTGTAGAACAATTCCTAGCCTGAGGTTTCATTCAAACACATAGCAGGGGTTTCCCCACCTGATCACAATGACAGTGCCTGGCACTTAGTACTTAACGGTGTTTTGAATGATCCCCTTACTCAGCCTTGCCTACCCTGAACCTTTCCTTGTGTGGCAGACGGGTAAAGTCCAGGAGGATGTGAACAATTTGGGGGAGAAGGATGGGGTGAGGCGTGGCTGAAGAGAGGAAGAACACCTCTTAGATACATCTGGCACAATGCTTTAAACTTTTGTGATTATTATGATAGTGGTAAAAACACCATGAGATTTACACACTTAAATGTTTAAGTGTACAGTACAATATTGTTAACTAAAGTACAATGTTGTACAACAGACCCCTAGAACTCATTCATCCCGTACAACAAATACTTTAGACCTGTTGAATGGCAGTTCTCCAAACTCCTGGCAACATTTCTACTCTCTACTTCTCTGAACTTAACTATTTTAGATAACTCATATAAGTGAAGTCACACAGTATCTATTCTTTTGTGTCTGGCTTATTTTACTTAGCATAGTGTCCTCCAGATTCATCAATGTTGTCTCATATGGCAGGATTTCCGTGTGTGTGTGTGTACCTCATTGTATTTATTTATTCATCTGTCAATGGACGTTTAGTTTTTTTCCACATCATGGCTGCTGTGAACAGTGTTGCAATGAACATGAGGGTGCAGATATCTCTTTGAGATTTTGATTTCACTTGTTTTGAAGAAACTTTATGATTCTCCATAGCAGCTTCACTGTTTTATATTGCCATCAACAGTTCACAGGGTTCTCTTTACCATGTATCTTCTTATTGGAGCCTTAAAACTAGTTGAAGGAACTGTTATCCTCTACTGAAGAACCCAAGAGAGACTTAAGGAGATAGTTTTGAAAGTCAATTAACAATTGACGTCTGATTTCAAGCCTCACCATTCTCTGGCCCTAGAGATCACATACCACCAAAAATAAGCAAAAAGTTATTTCTCTCTACGAGTGACCACACTTCCCTTAGTAAATATTAATATTAATTATGAATTTTTGAGAGCAGACACTACTGAGGATGTTCATGTATAGTCAGTCCTACAAAAATTTGGTAAGAGGAACTCGCATTTACTGTCATGGGTTTGGTGAAGTTCCTACACTGCACAGAGTGCAGTACCATTTAATGGAAGATGCTTGAATTCTCATTATGTTAAGACATCAGAAAGGCATTCTTGATAAATCTATGTGTCTTGAAATAAGTCATGATGGGGATGAGCCCTGGTGCTCACTCCTCTGCTGATGCCTTTCTTGTTTCATGAACTAAATTCTGCTCTTCTGTAGTGGTCTGGAACTATAACTTTATATTCACTAATTCATGTCCTGCATAAGGTGAAAAAATCTCCAGTTTTAATTTATCAAATGGTTTCCAGTTTCATTAGCAAGATGCTTTCGAGTCTGACCAGAATTTTTTAATGAGTGCTTTGTAAAGAAGATGCCATTTGGTGAAAGGGCTCTTTACTGTCCCTCTTGCTTCTTTCAGCCCTAGAACTCCATCCCATCATTTCTCCTCCCAGTTCCTCTTCCTCTCACTTCTCTGCAGGGCTAATCTCCTGCAAGTCTTGAGGTGTAGCGTCATGTCTTTGGCAAATGAACTAAATAGGAAGACAAAGTTCCAGTCGTGTCTCAGCCGCTCAAGGCTGTTGCTTAATCCTTTCAGTTGCTCATGGATGAAAAGCAGTAAATAACAATCACTTTTCAATTTTAAAGGTTAATGGGACAAAAATTAAAACATTGCTTGCTCATCAAAGTTAGAGTATTCGTGTCTCCACAGAGAGAGGATGGGCATGAGTTGACTGGAGGTGAAGGAGTCTAATGTCCTAGGGAAAGAATTTCAGCTTGGCAGCCAGCCACTCCTATGTTAGAATCCTGCCTCAAGTAATTTTACAGGAGTTAATATGTACAACTGTTCTTTAAATATCAGTTGTCTATCCACTGGTTAGGTAAAATGAAACACACCCTACACAGGTATGAAAAGTGCTGCAATTAATAATCACACACACACACACACACACACACACACACACACACACACACAGCCTGTTACATGGAAAACTTCCAAACCCATGAGATTTTCTTTTCTTCCCAATCTTTATTTTATGATAAAGCAAAAAATAACAGCTAACGTTCTTTTATTGTTGGATAGGGGAAGTGACATTAAAACAATGGAATCAGGCTGGGCTTGGTGGCTCAGTCTGTAATCCCAGCATTTTGGGAGGCCAAGGTCAGTGTACTGCCTGAGCCTGCGGATTCAAGACCAGCTGGGCAACTTGGCAAGACCTAATCTCTACAATAAATCAAAAACTAGCCGGGTGCGGTAACGTATGCCTGTAGTTCTGGCTACTTGGAAGGCTGAGGCGGAAGGATTGCTAGGGCCCAGCAGGTTGATACTGGGGTAGCCATGAGTATGCCACTGCCCTCCAGCCCGGGTGACAGAGTGAGACTCCAACTCAAAAAAAAAGAAGAAATGTCTCTAAGCTTCTACCATATGAAACTACAAAAAGAAAAGCAATTAACCCAAAGCAGGCAGAAGGAAAGAAATAATATCAATAAATTAATAAATCAATAAATAATAATAAAATAATGGAATCAGAAAATCTTAAGAACCAAAGAGAACTTGGATAACATGTAATTCAAATATTCATTTTGAAAGAAGGTGAGGTCAAAAGAGATAATGTGATTTTATAAAAATCATGTATTTGTAAAATATATATATTCTAATAATATACACATATTCTTCTGAAAGGAAACTCTCTCTCTCTCTGTTTTTTTTTTTTTTTGGTGACAAAGTCAAACTATATTGCCCAGGCTGGTCACCAACTGCTGGGCTCAAGCAATACTCCTGCCTTGGCTTCCCAAAGTGCTGGGATTATAGATGTGAGCCACCACACCCGACTGAAACTCTTATTTTTTCTTAACTTTTTGCAAAAGACTATTCTCAGAAAACTGCATTTTTTGTATATATATCTAAAATTTAAAAGGGATTAAAGGAATATGGATGATTTCTTGTTCATGATATGCTTACTCTGAAATCAGAATGTTTTAACAATGCTAACAATTTAGGAACTAATCATATGTTACAAAAGCTCTCTTATGTCATCATATTTTGTTGCTGATGTTAGTTTCCTCTGGTCATTACTGGAAATCCTTTTTGCAGTTGCTTAACTTAGGCAAATTTTGGAATCTAACTGTATATTGGGGACAGTTGTGATTTCTATTTTGAAAACAGAAAACTAATCAAGTGTCATAGTTAAAGAATTTAGAAATCTTCATTTTCTGCTTATTCATTATGGTGTTGAATGTACACAGAAAATTTAAAAAGAAAGGTCTTAATTTAATGTCATGCTTTATGAGCGATAAAAGCTTTGCAGTTGATTGGAGTAGCCTGGGGGACCAATTCAGAAGCATTCAAAGTATGCAGTTCCCTTCAAAGTTGAGTTACTTTCGTCCAGAGCAAAGAATTTAGTAGTCATCTTTGATACCTCTTTTTTCCTAACAACCCATAATCAGTGGTTCACCTTGTCACGTGGATCACAGCATCTCTTAACATTATCCATTTCTCTCCACTCAACTGTATCCATCAAACTCCAGACTGCACATTTTCCTGTCTGGGCCACAGTGGCCTTTGAGTGGATGGTCAGATTGTGCGTCTGCAGCGGCTTCCCAGCTAATGGTCAAGCTGTATATCCCTGCCTGTGGCCTCTGAGTGTTCTATTCACTTCATGCTTACTCCCTTTCCATTTATTTTCTGCTCTAAAGAAAAAGGGGTTTATTTTCTATGTGTAACTGAGATATGACTCCACCCTATCCTTTCCCCTCAGACTTTCTCCATGAGTGCTTTTCATTGCTCTTAAGATGACGGGGTGCACCAGGTCCTGAGGGGCTACATATATCTCCCACCTCTTCCTTTTCATCTTCCCCAGAACAACATGCTCACCTAACCGTCCCCCACAGGACCTGGGTACTTCTTTCTGCCTAGAATATTCCTCCCACTATTCTTTATCCTCTATTCATCCTTCAGATCTCAGTTTCAGCTCAGGTCCTCAGGGAAAGTCTCACTGGACCTTTCCGCTTTAATTCCACTGTCACGGGCCATCACTAGTATCTCCTACCTTTCTTGTGGTTTCAGAATAGTTCTCCCACTTACAATTTTACATTTGTTTGTGTAATTACATTTGATTCTTATCTATCTCTCTGATTAGGTAGCATTAGTTTTATATTTGTTCATCATTGAATTCCTGGGACATCGTGGATGCATAAGAACTATTTTTTGAAATGTGTTAATGAATAAATGGATGCATCGGAATGAATGGGTAGTTAGCACATTTGTTACAATCTACAATTTATCATCTTGGTCATACTTTGGCACCGAGCTTCTGCTGGTAGAGACTATCGGCACTATGTTTGGTTTGCCCTTGTTCATGCCACCTTTTTGCCCAATAGAAGCATCACTTTCCCAGCACTTGGGAAGGTTGAGGTCAGATGATTGCCTCAGCCCAAGGGTTCGAGACCAGCTTTGGCAACTTGATGAGCCCTTGTCTCCATGATTAAAAAAAAAAATTAGCTGGGCGTGGGTCTGTGGTTCTAGCTCCTTGGAAGGCTGAGGTAGAAGGATCACCTGAGCCCAAAAGGTCGAGGCTGTGGTGGCTGTGAGCATGCCACTGCCAGAGTGAGACTCCAACTCAAACAAAAAGCAAAAAAGAAGCATCACTTTAATGGTTAACTTGGGGTTGGGGGCTTGTCCTGGGATGGGAAACAGACTTTGTGTATGCAAACATTCAATTCTTTCAGGAGTGGAAACAAAGAGTCTCTTGTCTTTAGTAATCTATTCCAGCTGAACAACCCCACTGAGTTATTTTCAACTTTCTCAAGGATTATCCTTTCAGAAACAATTATATAAGTATAGTATTTATGGAATGGGTGTCAGGGTCCCAGACAATGAACAGCAACCACCATAAAAGCCTTGCCATGGTGAGGGTGTCACAGCTGTCACCAATCTCACCACCAGAGTTCCCAACTGAGTACTGGTGGCTCCCATTCCACATCTTGAGTTCCCATCACCAAAGATACAAAGGTAAATGAGATGGGACCTCCTAAGACAGACAAAAAATGCAAACGGTCTTCTTGATCTGGAATGTTTCCTGAGAGATGTGTATCTATTGCAAAGCACCTTGCTTTATTTTATTTGAGACTACTCATTTCTTTTACCCCCACTGCCGCTGCTAAGAGCTCAAGAGAGACAGAGGACAGTGCATGTTGGCTGTGAGGTTTGAGTTGTGTGTTGCAAGATGTGCTAAATTTGGGTGGCAGGGAGGAAGGCAGATCAAAGGAGACAGATTAGGAGCAAAGGCTTAGAGATGAAAAGGGGTTATAGAACGTATGTAGGTATGAGAAAAATGTGTATAGAATGTAAGTAGGTTTGTGCTTTTGGATGCTATCTCGGATTCATGGGCAAGAGTAACTGGGTAAAAGAACTAGGCATTTAAGGCAGAAGTCAGGGTTGGCCATGTGCCATGTCATAGAGGCTCTCCCGAAAAGATTTTCTGTCCTTATGGTAACCAAATTAAGCAGAATAGTCTCCTTCTTTTTCTTTTCTAGCTAATCTAGAGAAAATTAAATTAAATTTTCAGTTTACCATGAATTAATATGCCTTTTTAATAATGCAAAAGTGTTATATTTAAACTGGGGATACTATAATATGACCATGATTCTGAAAAGGGTGCGGCCTGCTTCCAACATTGTTCATTCGCCCCTGTTTTAATTCAGCAGAGGTTAATAGCAATTCTCAGATGCCTTCGCATGGCCAGCTTCCCTGGAACGAAGAGAAGATCTGGAAGCCTCAGAGAGTAATACAGTCATTATCATAACCATTTTGATAAAATTTTCATTTGTTAAGCTACCTATTTGTGATTTATTGTCAAAAAACTAAGCCACTGGGTTAGAGGATTGAAGAGGGCATTGAATAGTCTGCATTCATCAAAAGTAATAAGGGAAGAAAGAGAGGCTAGTTGGGGAATGGGGGAGGGCCTGTGTGAGAAACAGTGCTATGATCTGAATGTCCCCCAAATGTATGTTGAAACTTAATGATCAATGTGATAGTATTAGAAGGTGGGGCCTCTTAATTAAGTCATGAGGGTAGAGACCTAAGACAAAGCAGGGACCCCACTTTCATGCCAGGCACCTCATGGCAAACGCTCTTCAAAGCTACAATTGATATCCCAATAGTAAAACCCTATTTATCTTAAAATCATTCATTCAAAGCCACTCATGAGATAAGGAAGAAAGGGGTTCCCCAAAGATCTTGCTCACAAAAGAGCCCCTGGATCTCTGAAAGAGCCATGGTGAACTTTGCTCATTGAGAGTATTACTCTGCAGGATAGGTACACAGGTATTTCTATAGGACTCACCAACTCAATTTATAGTACAAATTGTCTTAGTCCATTCATGTTGCTATGACAGAATGCCTGAAACATAATTTATGAAAAACAGAAATGTATTTTCTCACAGTTCTGGAGGCTGCAAGTCCATGATCAATGTGCCAGCAGACTCACGGTCTGGTGAGACTCGGTGTCTAGTGAACCAGCTGGTCTCTGGTTCTCACTGAGTATTTTCTTACTGTTCCCCCACATGACAGAAAGGATGGAGGGGAAAAAAGGGGCCAGACAGCTCTCCAAAGCTCCCTTTATATGGGCATTAATCCCTTTCATCAGGACAGCAATGAACAACTTAATTGCTTCCCCAAAGGCCCCACCTCTTAATACTATCGCACTTGGGGTTAAGTTCCTGTGTATGAATTTGGGAGAGACATAAACATCCTAATCACAGAACAAATCTAGCAAACTAGGTTTTAGAACACCAGTTCTTGAAGCATGCCAGATAGAAGCTACAAATGGAAACTTGTGAGCTCAAAGGCAGTCACCTGACAGTCTATAGTGACAGTCAGGCAGTTATCACAATTTCCAGAAGAATCATGGAATGAAACAACTGTTTGGCATCCTTTGATGAAGAAAGTAAGCATGCAAATGACATAGTTCAGAAAGATTCTGTTGCAGTGCTAAACAAAAATCTCTTAAGTGGGTAAGATTCAGTTCCCTGAAAAGTTCTTCCTTTTTCTAGAATGCCAGTCATTTATGTGTGTGTGTGTGAGAGAGAGAGAGACAGCATGTGCAGATGTTTATCCAAAGTCACAGTTAAGTCAAGTTCAGGGAGTGGAGAACAATGATGATGTTTGTTTGCTGAGCAAAGAAACAATTACAGCAGTAAAATCTTTCTTAAATGCCTAAACCCACTATTGCCTGAGTAAGTCGGTCTAGTGAATGAAACCTTACTTTGGTTTGAAGATTAAGGGCACTACTGAGTCTAGGGGCCCATCATTCTGAGCAAATGGCTTCACTGTCCTGGCCTTGGGATGAAGGTCAAGGAAGTGACAGACAAAGGCTTCACACTACACTAAACTGAGAATGTAAGCAGATCCTTGTTTCCCCTCCATCAAGTCTGTCCTGGGACACTGCATGAATGAATAATCTTATAAAGTAAAATTTCAGAATAATCAAGATTTAGTGTACCCCAAATCGGCAAAATACACAGTTCCCAAACACAGTCCCATTCTAAGAAACCCATATCTGTGCATCTCTTCACTGTGTATACAAAAATGTGAATTTCTGATGTCCTTAAGCCAAATAATTCATTCATTACATTCTAGCACTTACTTTTCTTTTTTTTTTTTTTTTTTGACAATCCATTGATTTTGGCTCATCTGCTGGGAATTAGAGATGGTTACATATATTTAAAGTACATCTGTTTGCATTTTTAGCATGGCTGTTTAATAGAAAAGTGATTTATAATTCTGGACTGGCAGAGATAGATTCTGTGGTGGCGCAGTGGAGAACTTCCAGATGAGCTGAAAGATGGTTTCTGAGCATGAATTATATGTCCTCATGTAAACAGGAAGACAAGGAAAATGATGAATCATCTCCTACCATCTCTTAGAACAAAACTGCAGACTATATAATTTAAAATTTACTTTACTGCCAGCAATACTCATATAATGTGATCATACACAAAGAGCCTATCAAATACATTAGGAAACAAAAGCTATATTAAGGTTTCCTGCAACCCAAAGAAAGCCCATGAATAATTCATATTTCCATGCATTAGGCCCCCAAAGGTGAATATATATGCAGTGTACTTATTTCTGAAGAAAACTGATAAGTTAGCTAAATAATTTGATTTAGTAGCAATATGATATTTCAGTTACCTTGAAAGATAAAGTTGCCCTCTCATCTTTGAAGGTAATCTGTAAGTCTGGACAATTCAGGGCAACAGTAATTATTGCAAGGCTGGGGTAGGCTGTTTGAATTAGGGAACCAGAAGTCTGGCAATAACGGTGCTTCCTGCACATCTGCTCCTGTCTTTGACAGGCAAGTGGTTGCTTCCCCAGGATCTGAACTCACTCTCTATTCAAAGAGAGTGTCCATATAAAACCTATCTCAACACATGAACAATTGATAACATGGGGAAAACGATGATGGATAGATTTTAAATGTGAAGTGCTTCAGCATCCCTTGACTTATTTGGCTTATTTTTGTATACTAATTACATTCAGGATGCTGAGGGAAATAAGCTTTAATATACATTAAGTTACATCAGAGTGAGAATGTGGAATCACTAATTCATTCCCACTCAGTTGCTCCAGGTGTGTGTTAGAAACACATGTATTCTGGTCCTGAGTCTTGCCCTCTGGGAGGGACCACGCGTAGAAAAATCGTGTCCCCCATCTCTTCTTTGTGGCCACAGCAGGACCCTGTGGCTCTTCTACTCTGAGCTGGAAAGAAGGAAGTGGAAAGAATGAAAGGCTTCACTGGTGTCCCTGTCTGAGCAAAGAAAGGACAAGATGGGACCTCATCCTTGTGGTAGCTCTAGTCATTATCTGCATGTTTCTTTCATAGGTATCTTATTTACATTAGCCTGGATGACTGAAAGTTGGCCAAAGATATATAGTCTCTGTTGTTTTACATCAATATGTCTCTAGAAAGTTTTTAAGTTTTTATTTCTTTTAGAGAATGCAATTTTGTAAGAGCAGATCTACCCCGCCTCTTAAAAATTGAGTTTAAAAGAACCACATGTTCTCACGCAGGGGCACATGAGCACAAAGGCAGGAATAACAGTCCCTGGATACTGCTAGAGGAAGGAGACAGAGAGGAAGCATGAGGCACACAGCAACACACTGGGTACCAGGTTCACTGCTGGGGAGAGAGGACCCACTAGAAGCCCAAGCCCTACCTGTACGCAATTTTCTTATGTAGTAAATCCTCATGTGTACCCCACAACTCTAAAATAAAATTAAATTAAAAAAATAATTGAGTTTAATTCTAATGCTTACACACTGACTCTTACTGCCACATGTATACATTGACAACCCAGAAACACATTATTTATGGTTGACAAAAACTCTTAATACTTTAGATTGAGTTTCTGTTCTATCCTATTCCATTCTTTTTATGGGTCAAATAATTAGTAATTTCAGAAAACCAAATTTTAAAATGTCCAAGGACCATTTTTATTTAACACGCTCTGGACATAGTTTCTGAGCTCAAAATGTTTGGTTGATGAAGTCACCCTGCATGGATAGTCCCCTGAAAATAAGAACAAGCCCTTACGTTGTTCTTGTAATGGGGTGACCACTCCTTTACCTATTTATCTTCATGCTTTTGCCAAAAAGTATTTAAGTGGAGTCTTTACCAATGAGCAATTTGAGAGTGTTTTTTTCAAATCCAGTTTCCTTAAAGTGAGGTCTCAGGCTTAAAATTGAATAAGGTAAGCATTTTGCTCACACTTTGTGGAAAGTGAAACTGCCTAAATATGGAATATCCAATTAGGATTAGAATAAGTCTCATATTTCTAGTTGGTTTCTTGGACCTTTTTCCTTTTTCTCTTTCAGAGATATTTCACTTCCAAGAATGGTTAGATCTCTGTATCAGATTGAACTCAAACTTTCACACACATGTGAGGACTGTAACTTTGGAGGAAAAAACAATAACACAAAAACTTGAACTCTGCTAAAACAACAAAAATAGCAAAATCATAAAGTCCACTTTTCCCAAGGGCACAATCATGTGCAGGACAGGTTCCTGTGAACAAGAACAAGATATCTCTCGCCTGATACTCGGCACTTCGGGGGAATCTGAAACTGATTCCCTAGGTAACAGGGAAAAAGAATTATACCAGCTGTTCTGTAATTTGAAATGAAGCCTCTCCCGCCCCCATTTTAAAAGAGAGGGGCATCAGGAACCCCTCCTCCTTCTTCTGCATGAATACAGATTTGTAGAACTTCTGTGCCCATTGCCACAAACTCCTTTCCCTTATCCCTCCCCAAAACTATGAACTGATAAAGGTCCTGACCTAGTCCTTGGACCAAGTGCGAACTCTAGTCTTGGAAACTGGCCCTTCTGCATACCTCATACTTTTAAAATCTCTATCTTAATGATTTTTATATGGCAACATCCTTGATTCTACATTTTCAAATAAGACTCATTGTGTATGGCTTTTCCAGAAGGGGACCCTGTAGGAGCTATCCAGTGAGATCTGTTATTGCCAAAAGCTGTGGGCAGTGGTTTATGGGGACATCTGTGGAGGATGGATCCTGAGGCTCATCCCTTCCCTTATTTACCAGAGCTTTTATTTTTTGTGTGTTCTCCTCCTCCCTAAGTTATCTGGGCACCTGATGGTTCCCAGGGGTTTCTACCTCGTTCCAGGGCACGCTGGGCTTCTCCTGCTGTTCAGACACTCAGCGATAAACTGACTGCCAGCTGCAAACATCCTTACAGAAGCTCGAAACTGCTGTGATTCCAGACAGAGGAAGGGAAAAAAAGAGGACCAGAAAATGCAGCTGTTCTCTGGTCCATGACGACCTCCCTTTGTTACCCCTTAAAGAAGCAGTAGGTGTCCAGGATAAGATAGAGTCGGTTGTTTTGTTGGCTGGTTGAATAATTCAGTCTCATATTCAGAAAATCCTCCCACATGTCCCTCACCCTCCACACTGCTCAACTGGAGAGACTTCATCAGTTAATGGACCCAAAGACCCAGACCCTGTAGACACTGACTGCATACAGTGCTATAGGCCAGTGTTTCTTTTCAAGGTATGAATGAACCATCTGAGAATCTTGTTAACATGTAGATTCTGATTCTGCCTACCTAGTGAGGGCTGAGATGCTGCATTTCCAAAAGACTCTTGGGTGAAGCCGGGTACTGGTCCACAGACCATACTTTTGAGGAGCAAGGCTTATAAGTAAAATGAGGAAATCAGGAAAGGCCATTTCTCTCCAGTCATCAGCAACCTATTGGAGGAGACAAGACAAAGTCTATCTCTTCCCTTCGACTGTGAAGATTATACCCCAATTGGTTTCAGGGAAAGGAACTCTGGTATCAGTATTCTTTGCTAACCTCTCAAAGCAGTCACATATCATATAACTTCCCAACTGTCTCTCAATTCTACATGTTTGCTTGATATAACCCAACTCTCCCTAACTCCCTTCAAGTATAAAGGTCACTGGTGAGCCAACATTTATTAAGCTGCTTCTCTACACCAGGAAATAGCTCGCTGAGACTTGCAGCAACACTACAAGATACATCTTTTTATCTCTAGCTTGCAAATAAAGAAAAGAAACTGAGAAAGTCTAAGTAATTTATTACCATTATCAATCAGTAGACATGATGATGTTTGAGGTACTTAAACCTAGTTGTGTTTGACTCTTTCTTCCACACATCAAAGCAGCCATTTCTTCACTTGATCATTCATTGTCCTTTTAATCAACACATCTAGGAGTGACTGTGATGTGCCAGGCACTGAGCACAGCTGGCTAATACTCTGCAGCAAAGTCCTCAGAGGTCATGAGAATTCATGAGCATATAATAATCTTTTTCTGGAGCCCTACATCAAGAGCACTCTTCTTAAATGTCTATTTCAGACAGTCTGATGTAAAACAGATGCTGGCTTCATGCTTTGGTGAATAAACTGGGTTGCTCGAATTTTCAGAAGGACTTTGGTCTTGAAATCCCTACCGTTTTAAACCTAAACATCTATTTGAAATGCGTGAGGCATGCTGGTGGCATCTGAAGGCTATGTCACCATCTAAAATAAACAGTGACTTTGCTCCTCATTAGTAGTTGTGCCTGCAAATCTTTGAGTGTTTCCAGTCAGTTGTCCTTGGGGGCTTCAGGTTTCCTAAGAACTGCCACTTAGAGGCACAGTTTAGCTGCTGGAAAAGGAGGAAGTCAATAACTCTCAAAGGCCATCTTCCCATTTGCTCACCCCTTGTGTTACCCGTGAGCAGGGAGGAGGGTAGCTTTCATTTGGAAATGTGGTCCATTGGCTGGAAAGTTGGTTCCTTCTGTCTGTCTCTGGTTGTCCAAAGTCTCCTTCCTGGCCCACATTCATATTGTTTTGCATCATCTACTGACTGCATTTTCCCCCTGGAAGTATGTGAAGGGTACAACTCAGTCTACTCCTATGAATCCAATGACTTCAACCAGACTGAGAGGGGAGGGTGTGGGTATCAGCCATTGGGTTTTTTTTAAACTTTAATACCTAAAAGTGCTACATGGTACCCACAACTGTGGAGACAAACAGAATGTTTATCTTTGGGTGGGCAGAGCAGACAGGTAAATGCAGCTGATCTAATTTTAAATCTTGGCAATTGCTCCTAGGTCTGAGGTTTTGTGGTCATGCTCTTATTCTCTGCTCTGTCTTGTCTCGTGGACAGCCCTGGGGAAGAGATAAGAAGACTCTGGAGTGGGAAAGGCAGACACCTTGAATCATTCCACATTTGAGCACTTGTAAACAGGGGGTCAAAAGACAGGACCTTAGGTGACCCTTCCCACTCTGTATATGTTGCTTCTTACAAGTACATTTCCAAGGGCACCGATGAAGCTAAGTGGTTGGATTCTTTTGTATCCCTGTTGCACTCAGAATGCTTTGTTCTTGCAGCAATTCCTCACTGAACACTCACTGCAGTGACGGAGAATAAGAAGAACGGGCATTGACTTGGCAACACATGCTTTGAATCAAGGGCAGAGAAACAATAGGTTGCAGCCTTCATTATCTGAAATACCTACAGGAACTTTATTATGGGATTTATGTCTATGTATATATCAAACAATTTCCACTCAATCATTCTGGAATAAAAGTATTGAATCCCCACTTGCTAATTCTCTTCTTCTGCCCCTTTGTCACCCCTGACCCTGATCAGGGTGGTTCTTTTTCTGAAGCTGTTATGCCTCTGTCTGAAATCAGGTTCCCTGGTGCCCAGTGCACTGGCCAGATCATCAGAGCAGGCTCACCTGTTGAGGGTACAGCTCTTAGACGGCTGCTATGAATTCTTAGCAAGTATAGATGTCTGGCCTTTGCCAACATGGTATGCTCTGAGGCCTCTGTCTGTTGTGCATCTGTTTTTGTTTTATTTTCCAGAATGCCTTCTTGAATCGCCTTCTTGTCCTAGGGGTGAACTTGTCCTCGGGAAATTAGCTCAGCGAAGTCTCCTGGAAAAAGCCTTCCAACACCCTGCTCTGAGGTCCCAGCTAGCATTTCCGCCTTTGTGCTCCATTGCATCTATTCTCTTCTGTTACAACACCTGCCATCTTGCATTATGACAATTTCTATGCATTGTCTCCCAGCTGATTGTGATGTTCAAGGACAAGGATTTTTATCCTATATGGGATTACACAGTGAGTCCTCAATATTTAATTTTTTCAATAAATAAGTGAATAGAGCATTCATTTCTATTCATACAATAGGTGATCAAGAAATATTTGCTGATTGACTGGGCTCACAGCTCTAAGAACTTAATTGTTCTCACGTTCCCTAACTACCCCAGACTCTTAGTCCTATAGCATCATATGTCCATGTGTTTAAGGCTGAAGGGACCCTCAGGCAATAGAACTACCTGCTTTTTCCCTGGGTTGCTTTAAAAGTTGGTCTGGTTAGAATTCTCAACATTAATTATTTAAGGCAGAGTCCTTGTTTTGTGAGCATTCTGAAGCCTCATTCATTTTTCATTGATCTCTCCAGAATTCCTACAAGCTAAATGTCTTTATTTTCTTAGGGAATCTTTCAATGTTATGAGTAATGCATTTGATATTTCTTTTAAGGTATAAGAAGTAGAAAATGCCTGGGGAGACTATCCTAAAATGAGAAAATCAGTATATTCTGTAACATGTGGCTGTGGGAATATGATAAAACTCATTAAAGTTTTCTTAAATTGAAGTTATTGCCAAAGAGAAGAGTCAGTGACTTGGAACAGTGGCAGTTTCATGCTGGGATGTCGTGTTGACGAGCTGTGTGATGGTGGCAAGTTCCTAAATGTGTGTCAACCTTGCTTCTTCACATAAAAGGTTAGGGATACCAACCTGCTCCTGACACTCTATGAGAAGGAAGTGGGATGAGGAAGAAAGGGGCAGGCAACTGTGCAAAGACTACAGGGGAAACATCAACATTATTTCTTCCCAGTAACTCCACACAGATTCATAAATGGGGGGATTGTACCTTCGGTGTCAAAGGCATTAAGACAAGCCTGCCTCATCTCTCAGTATGAATTGAGGAAAACAGGTGGGAAGTTTGTGGGCTCATCACCTCCAGGTCATATACAAAGAGAGTCTGTTGAAGGTAGCAGTCTTCAAAGAGATTTGGTGGCCAGACATTAGAGAGGTACAGGTCGTCTGGTTAGACAGTTCTCCTAGACCAATTCCCTCTTTTGCTTATGGGCCCTGGAACTATCTATCTTGAAGTCTAGAAGAGAGCCATGAATGCATATATCTTCCCAGGGACTGGTGAAGAGGTTAGCAAAAGCCCCTACAAGACAATAACTGGTTTTTAAGAGCAGAGTTTTTAACTTTTGCTGATCCTAGCATTACACAAGTGACATCAACCGGTAACACATCCCTCCCCACACTTCAAGAGCAAAGAAGTCAGAGCAGAAACAGAGAGGAGGACATCAGGATCCCTAACTCACTCCCACACTGGTCACATCTGGATTCCAATTAATGCTCATTCTCGTTCTGCACTAGAAAAAGGAGTTGGGTTTTTCTCGGGTCCTTCGTAGGATAACCTGGGTTCAAATGAGAAGAGGCATTAATGGGGCATCTGGGGAAGTCCAGGGTGCTGAGTTTCTAGGGTTCCTCTGTCAGAGGACTCAACCAGGACTCAGGACTTCCAGGATTCAGCCAGAACGTAAATGGATCCAAGTTTAGGCCATGGTTTAGACCCCAGCCCACAACTAGCTAGCTGTGAGACCACTCAGGGCCTGGTTAAGATTGTTTTAGGTTCAGATTGGATGATATAAATAAAGTGGATAGCACTGTCCCTGGTACCAGATGATTACAGCAACCTTTTGGGGGGGGGAGTAGGGGCGCATAATTACCACTATAATGTTCTCTTTTCTCTCATAGATGATTTGCTCTTTCTGGGAACTCAGAGTAGCCATTCTGTTTCCTGGCTGATTAGAAATCCCCGTTCCACCCAGTCTGGTCTTCCTGTACATACCCCCCAATCTTTAGGCCTCTCTTACCCCTTCCTCTACTCAAAATGCCTTTGTCCATACCTTTGGGACTAGTCCAGTTGCCTGGAGGTAACTTCATTAACTGATTCACATAGACTATGTCTCGCTGACTGTGTCTTTCAGTTGCCAGAGAACACACTGAGGCTAAATAATGAAAGCAACTAACTTTATTACATGGGTATAATGTGCTGGGCACTCTTAAGTTCTTTACATGTATTAATTCATTGAATCCTCCCAACACCATTATAAGGTATGTACTACAATTATCACTATTTTACATGTTGCTGTAAGTCATCCAGTTATTAAGATGTGAAGCCAGCACTCAATTCTGCAATCTGGCACCAGACACAAGCTTTTCACTGCAAAATGTTGGATGAGAGAATTTTAGACACCATGACAGGCCACTGAAGAAGATAGGTTTACTCAAGGAGAACTCCTGAGGCACCTCGGGGTGTGTGTTACCTGCAGGGCATGTCCGAAGGCCTGGAGGAAGAGCAGGCTTGGTGTCCCTTGGCCAGATTGAGGCAGCCCCGAGTACTGATACTTCTCAGACCTATTTCTCTGTAAATGAAAACACTTTCTTCCAACAAACAACTCCTCTTTCCTGTCATTTGGTTGCAAATTGGGAATAATGAGAACTTCTAACCAAACCAGAAAGAATCAAGTTTGAAGCTAGAGCTATTTTCCTGGCAGCATTCTGCAGCCTCCCTAATGGACACCCCCTCCCGGAAGTCCTATTGCGACAGAGATGTACACACTGGGATCTAAATGCACATCTGCTCGTGATTCCAATCAATGGCCAAGGGTCAATGCCATTTGACTGTCTTATCCCTCCCTTTGTCAAGGAAGAATTGAGAAACGCAATCTTAATATTCCTGTTCTTGAGCCTATTGCAACCATTAGCATCGGAATGATGATGGATGCTCATCGTGGATTCCTGACCTGGCTTTTCACAGTTGTCAAGCTGTAAAAAGCAATTTCTGAACTCACTGTAGGAAATGATGATCATAATTCATGGTGGTTTGCAGCTGGGCTTCTCTATACTTAAGAGGTTGTTTTATGGGGATAGAAAACTAAGTACAGTTTATATCACTGGATCTTTTTCAATCATAGCTAAAGAAAGTTTTTTTGGGTTTTTTTGCTTGTTTTCAACTTCAACTTGCTCACAATACCTGGGAATTACCAGATTTTAACCTCCCACCAGAGATACCACCACCCATTTTATAAACTCTCAGATGATATCAGAGGCAGAAAGAAATGCCACAGCAAAACACATCCACTGAGGTTGAAATTTTCAAATCAAGACTACTTTAACAATGAACCCTTGGATGGGCAGCCTTTCCATATGCTAAGGCCTAAGTGGAAAGGAAAGAAGGACAAATGTGCTAAAAATCACGGAGTACACTGAAATGTCAAATATTTTTCATTATTGAGACAACTTTAGCATAAAAGGGAACACACCTCTGAAGTCTCACAGCTCTCTTTGAGGACCACATATATCTCTTTCTTCTTTTCATTATCTGAAACAAGACGGCCAACTCTCCATCCAGATCTTCACTGAAGCAAAAAGCAGGAGGACACTTCATTTAGTTTTCACTATAGAGTACTTGACAACCTTCATATCCTGCTGAGCACTTTCTTAATTTTTTTGAGGGGGGGTAGAGGGGAAATTATTGTTGTAAAAAGATCTGAGGCCAAATTCATTTCAAAAGACAGCTAGAATTCCATGTCCTTCAACTTAAATGGTAAGTAATCAAAATATCCAAGATATTTGGATATCTTGTGCCTGAGTGTGTGTTTCTTTGATATTTAACAGTTTGCTAGATTTGGATGAATTATTTAAGCAAGGAAAAGAATCTTTAAAGTCTGCATATTTAATATGTTCTAAATTCTGAGTTAGGAGTTAGAGTGTAGGAGGGAGAAAATTACATTCTGGTGAGACAGAAATCCAGACTGAGGCTGTCCCATTTCTTTTTTTTTAAACTTCAATTCCAGGATCTGATTTTTTAATGCCCAAAATGAAAACTTATTTCCCTTGACTGTGCTATCTGGAGCGTCCCTTCAAAAACTGTGATTGTTTTACAATAGGTTTCTAATGCACAATTGCCAATTAAACCATGCATTTAACCTTTGCACAAAGCACTCCATTTTCTTTTGTTGGGGAACCAAGCTTTTAAGTCAGCCGATCAATTCTGCAAATTATATAAGTACATAGCACTTGCTTAATATTTATTATGTTGGGCAGAGTAGAATACGACTAGAGCAGTGATAAATAGTACATCACACATTCCAGATGGGATGAATCAACTGGGCTATCTAGGTCTTGCAAAGCCCTGACTATCTTTGGTTACGCAGGGCTCTTTAAATACTGGGGGGAAATAAATATGCAGTGTAATGCTGGCAACAGTATTGAGCAGAGTTCAGGTCTATTTTTGACCAAAGAGATGCTTCATTTTCCCTAGCCAACTTTACCGAATAATAATTTTTGCAGCCTCCATGTCTGGATCTCTGTAAATGCCATGAGGCGTTCCAATAGTAGAAGTTTTTGATATTATGGGGTTATAGGTTCCAGGGTCTGTTTTCTCCCTAAGTGACTGCCAGAATGTAGGCTTGCTTTGACACATTATTAAATTCTTATGGAGCGTGTTGGTTTATTTTTCTTTTCTTTGTAAATAATAGAGAACTGTTAACCAATGCCTGCTTTCTGTGTCATATTAATGGAATAAAAAATAAAAATGATATGTAATTAAAAGTATTCAATTACATGTAAAAAACACAATACAAATGCTCTTGAAAAATAGAGGTCACTTTTTAAAGAGTATTTTTTTTCTTCAGATTCTCATTCAAAAATGATTCTCTAAGTTCTGTTTTTTTATTTATAGAATGATAGCATGTGTTAGAAGTTCTAATCTGGGTCTAACTCTACATATTGTTCTAGGTTTCTTTAAAAACATACTTCTGTTTAGAGTGATAGTCATCTTAACTCTATCTGTAACTGATTTTATTACAAATCACAGATTACTGTGATCCAACATTTTGGGGCTCCACACTTTCATGCATTAAAGCAACAATTTGGATGGATTTGGAGTCTATCATACTCAGTAATCTATCACAGAAACAAATAACTGAGTACCACATGTTCTTACTCATAAATGGACCCTGAACATTTTTCATAATACTACATGAAAGAGACTGACAGTAGTGGATCACTGCCAGAGGAGTGAGGCGGGGGACATATAATACTAATAAGGGTAACTGATTCCAAACCAGGTCCAAACTTCACCTGTACGATGATCACTTATGTACTTAACCCTGAATTGTAACCCACATCTTTAAACAAAAAAAAGAAAGAAAATTCCTAGGTTAAAAAAAAAGCAACAATGCAGTCTGAGTAGACGAACACCGTGTTATCCTCAGGCATCTGTGAATAATAAGTTACTTATATGAAAAGACTGTGGAGATCCAAGCAGGTGAAATGATCTGATTTAGCTGCACTAGCATTAAATACAGCATGTATATATATTTGGTGTTAATTCCAGATGTTGTTTTTTGTTAATCAGGCGCACTGATAAACATACTATATGAAATCTAAAAATGCAATGTACATCTTCCAGTTATTGCATCCTTTTACTACATGGAAACAAATGACATAGCAATTGCAAATTCGAAATGTCAGGAAATGCATATGGTTGGGTTTTTACAGTCATATTGATCAACCTGTATTAAATCCTGGATTTTAAAGTACCAGATACTCATTAGAACTTCTACATATGAGATATGTGGGTGTGATAATGTTGCTTTGTCAACAACATATTTCATATTTTCATCTTGATATGTCCCCTATAAAATTCTCCCAATTTGGATACACCAGCTCCCCCTCACTGTTGCATCTCTAGCTATGTGCCAATTCAAGGAGCTGGCATGGAGCACAGGAGCATCTCAACGTACTTTTCTTTCCTCGTTCTGGGGCTTATTCAAGCATTTCCTTGGATATACTCACAAATGCTCTATCTATACACTATGTCTGAGAGAAGGCTGGGCACTTCACCTTGGAAGTGACATCATATGCATTTTAGAAAATAATTTATTCAGGATAAATTCACATAATATAGCATCAGCCATTTTAAAGTGAACAGTTCAGTGTCATTTCATGCATTCACATTATTGTGCAACCACTACCTCTATCTAGCTCCAAAATACTTCCATTACTTGAAAGTAAAGCTTTTCATCACATATATTTTTTTTCTAGGGCATTTCAAGGATGTCTGATATATTGATGAGAAAAGAAGGTGTACTGAAAAGATGGCTAATTTGATAAAAAAAATCTCCCGATTATTATGTGGATGGATTGGTGAGGCTCTGGATAGGAGAGGGTCACAGGGAAGAAAGGTCAATTGACTCAGACATGTTAATTTGTACACATTGGGAGAATTTCTAGTGTATATAAAAGGTCACCCTGTAAGCTGTTATTACCCCTGGTTAGCAAGGTGTTTGGCACAAGAACATATTTAGAAACAGGTATTTAAGGCTTCTCCCTTCCTTGCTTTTTTCTGTGCTGCTGCTTGTACTACTAGACAGGGAAGGCATGGCACACGGGCTTAGAGGTGCCAAGGGAGATCTCTGATTTATGTAAGCGAGTGCAGGGACGTTCAGATAACCAAGGACAGATGGAGATCTTAAAGGCCCTGGAGGATCCTGGGCAGTGTAGGCTAGAAAATTCTTTGAGAGAGAAGAAGAGAAGGAAAGAAGAGACAAAAGACCAGTTTAGTGAGAACTAGGACTTTAGTCAGGAGAACGTAAGGAAGACATCTTATTTTGTGTGTTTTGTGGGTTTTTTCTTTCTCTTTGTATCAAAATACAAAGCTTAATTTTGCGTGGTAGGATGTAATTCCCTTTTGCTGCTTCCTCAAAGTCCTTCATTAAACAATGTTTACAAATCAAACTCTCTGAGGCATTAGGGCATGCCTTTCCTTGGATTGCACCATGGTCCTGAGGTTGAACTAAGACAAAGGTAGAAGGCCAGGGATGGTCTGGGCAAGTCTAAACCGGCCTGATCATGCTCCTGCAGGCCACACAAGAGAGGTCATGGTGCCTATGAGGGATGGGATGACTGAGAGTCCTTTGGGGGCTAGTTATTTCTCCTTACAATTCTAGTTTTGGTGAAATTGAAAAGAAACTTGCATTTTCATAGCTGTAAGAGATCTCTTCATGACAGACAGAGAAGTGCTCTGAGCCTGGAAATGGGGTCCTCCGTCTTTGAGCTCTGGCTGTGCCCCCCTGGACATCACACTTCACCTCTCTGAGCCTCCAGGCTCTCCTCATGAAAAGAGGATATCATGGGATTATGACTCTAAGATTTCAGACTCAGGACTCCAAGATCGAAACCACGTGAGAGTATATAAATAATCTCCAGAAAAATATACCAAATGAAAAAGCCAATCCCAAAAGGTTACACACATGACATGAAAAAATCATAAAAATGTGATCAGATTAGTGGTTTCCAGGGTTCAAGAGGGGTGGGTGTGGGAAGGGAGGGGAGGAGGTGTGGCTATAGGAGGACAACAGGAGGGAACCTTGTGAGGATGGCAGTGTCCTGTATCTCGACTGCATCGGTGTCAATGTCCTGGTTGTGATACTGTACTCTAATTCTGCAAGATGTTACCACTGGTGGGGAACTGCGTAAAAGGTACAAAGAACCTCTCTGTATTATTTCTTGTAAGTTCATGTGCATTTGCAGTAGTCTCAAAAGACAAAGT
Organism: Carlito syrichta; assembly: GCF_000164805.1. Classification (NCBI taxonomy): domain Eukaryota; kingdom Metazoa; phylum Chordata; class Mammalia; order Primates; family Tarsiidae; genus Carlito; species Carlito syrichta. Next base: position 541,867 of record NW_007052966.1, read on the forward strand.
TTAATTTTAAAAAGGGGGAAAACCCACATTGGAGTTGTTCTTTAAACTTAAGAAGAAAACACTTGTAGAAAAGTAGTATCAGCAATGATTAATAAAGGACCAGTGAGGCCGGGAGCAGTGGCTCAAGTCTGTAGTCCCAGTACTTTGGGAGACTGAGGTGAGAGGATTGCCTGAGTCCAGGGGTTTGAGACCAGCCCAGGCAACTTGGTGAGGCCTCATCTCTACTATACATTAAAAAAATAGCCAGGTGTGGTGGCAGGCACCTGTAAGTTCCAGCTACTTGGAAGGCTGAGGCAGAAGGATTGAAGATTGCGGTGGCCATGAGTGTGCTGCTGCACTCCAACTTGGGCAACAGAGTGAGACTCCGACTTAAAAAAAATAAATAAATAAAAATAAATAAAAAGACCAGTGATTGTACCAAAGTGGCATGAGAAAGGGTGCTTATTCAAATGTAAAGAAGACAAGAACAGGCTGTGATCTAAGTCATCATTTAATGTTAGTGACAGACATAAAATAGAGTTCGGCATAGGAAAGAGTGACATATATATTCAGTTTGTGATTAAACAATGGTTATATATGTATATATTAAGAGTTCCTGCCGGGCTCAGTGGCTTAGACTGTAATCCTGCACCTTTGGAAGACTGATGTGAGTGGATTGCCTGAGCCCGCGGGTTCGAGATCCGCCTGGGCAACTTGGCGAGAACCTCATCTCTACAATAAATCAAAAAATTAGCCGGGCATGGTAGCGCACGCCTGTAGTTCCAGCTACTTGGAAGGCTGAGGCGGAAGGATCGCCAGAGCCCAGCAGGTCAAGACTGCGGTGGCCCGGAGTGTGCCACTGCACTCCAGTCTGGGCGACAGAGTGAGACTTCAATCCAAAAACAAAAACAAAAACAAAACAGCAACAACAACAACAACAAGAGTTCCGGTAGGAACACACAGGCGCTCGCGCGCACACACATGGAAGGTCACTAAGCTAGTTGGGAGCAGAAAGAAAACCAGAGTCCAGGGTTCCTGCTGCTTCCTAAGTATGAGTTCTCCTATAGAATAAATCATGCTGCACGAAAGAAGTACGTTTTCCCCCACTTAACCTTGATCATGACCTGCCATAAGGGTGCGAACAGTCATATGGTATTTCATCTGCCCGTAGAAAACAGGGCTTGCATGTCTGAAAGCATCCTTTCCATCCCTTTCAACAAGCCTCCTCAGTGTTGTCATTTGTGCACATTGGGGAGAAGGGAGTTGATGAAAATGAAATCTCCTCATATTAGAAGCATCCTTAAGTCATTGAATAATCAATTATTCTCAGCATAACTTTGGGCAAGGGTAAATTGTCTCCCATTCTATGTCATAGGCTGGAAAATAAGCATGGATCTTGAGTGGCTTGCCCTATGCTACAAAGAGAATGAGATTAAAACTCCCATGACTCCTTCCCACACTTTCCATCAAGGAGACATGTGAGCTGTGGAAGCAGTTTTGTTCCCTGCTAATAAATATTTGGTCAATTTAAAGCAATCTCCATTCAACTTTGCCGGGGCACTTGATGCATGGATGGGTCTGGAGATAGCATGGTGATGATGTCCAAGTCATTCCATGCCTGACCCTGTTAAGACTGATGTTGTTCTTGAATGCCGCATATAACTAACTACCCAGGTGGCACACCCCTGTGGGATGGTCAGGAAGGTAAATGCTGGTAAGAGAAAGCAAAACTGTATCGTTAAGTTGAAACAGGATTGCTAAAGAAAAGGAACATCTTCTCCAGGGCTAATTTTTGGGGATATAGATTCCAGAAGGACAGGGAACCCGCCTTTTGAACACTGAAACAGCTCTTCTGACAGCTTACAACAATAGTAACTGTTTATTAAGCACTTCCGTTTAATAGACCTTTTCCACACATCATGTCATTTTTGTAAAAACACATGAAAGTAGCTATTACTACCTCTCTTTTTTATACCACAAGAAACTGAGATAAGGAAGATTTAGATGTCTTGGTTAAAACCACATGGTTACAGGTGTGAAACTGCAGGTTGAGCAAGGGACAGACTACCTGTCTCTAAAGCAAGTACTGCCTCTGTTTTACCACGGCCTCACAAATCAAAGGAGAGGGGTCTGTTTCCGATAGTCTTATTGTTTCTTAGCATCCAGTTGTTTCTTTCTGAACTTCCTCTGCTCTCTGTCACTTATGCACACACATTGTACATATTTATTTAGAGGTGTGGATTGTATTTAATTCAGGTGCGTCTGTCCTTGTCCCTGCTGTAGGTTTGATTGCAAATCCAGAGGGCAATGACGCGATGTGACAGTTGTGCTGAGAGAACCATAATAGAGTATACCATAAACTTAGGTTAAGAGCATGCTATAACCCAATAAATATGTAATTGGCTTGTGGACAATAGCATAGCCATTTTAGTTTTCTGCTTTAAAACATAACCTGTAGCTGTTTAAAGTTCAGTTATGGGAAAAACTGCAAAGCTCCAGTTCAAGTTTCAACTCCTTCCCTTGACCCACTTTCCCCTTAGCAACAACCAATCAGGTGCCAGGGGAAAATCACCTAAAGTTTTCAAATGTCTCTGCAACTTCCCCAGCTAGTGGGCCAAGGTCAGCCTGAGTCAAGCTAGCCAATCCTTCACGATTGAGCTGACCACCAGAGGTTACTACCCAATTAAATAGTAACAAGACTGGAAAGTCCCCCCAAACTCCTCCTCCCTTTGTGTAAAAACATAAAAGGTGTCTGCTTAAGGAAGTCAGGGCCTCTGGGTGTACTCCAATGCGTCGGTTGTCGACAGAGGTCCAGGCTCAAGCTTGCAAATAAAGACCCTCTTGAACTTTCATCGGAATTGGCTCTTGGTGGTCTCTCGAATTGAACATTCGGCCTCTACAGTGCAAAGCCTGGTCTACAGTACTGACAGGTTCCCAAGCAGAGGTCAGGAGGCTGAAGAATGACCTGTGAGGACAAGGTCACAGCACACCATCTTCAGCGAGCCTCAATTCTGGGTGGAGGTGCTGTCCGTGATACAAAGAGGACACTGAGAAATTTGGATCAAGGAAACCAACCATCAGTGATGGAGCTTTGGGCCTGGGTTACGGAATAATTCTCTCCATATTCCACTTTCTACTTCTATCTGCATTCAGCTTCAATGACACACATTCCCAAAACTAGCTTTTGAGATTGTTTTGAATACTGGGCATGAGCTGACTTCAGTTCATTTCCATATTTAATATTATCAAAAATGTATTATGGTGACCATTATTACTCTTCCCATTTTCGAGTGTGTGGGGGGGAATCTTAATTTAAGGAATTTGTTCAAGGTCACCACCTAGTAAGTGGCAAAATCAGAACCTGATCCCAAATTTATCTGACTTTAATATCTTTATTGCCAATCTTTATCATCTACTGCTAAAGTCAAACTGTGGCCTGTGTTTCCAATAGGGAAAAAAATTATCCCATGTGTGTGCTCATACATAAGCATATGCATACTAGTTGATATCTGGAAACAAATTAAAGGCCTAACGTAGTCCAGATTCAGTGCTAAGCTCTGGGGACACAGAGCTAAAATCAGCTTGTTACCTGTTTTCAAGGGAAACATATAAAATCTTGCTCTTCAGTGGGTGCTGCGTGGGGGAAGATTCTAGGAAATAGAGTGATCATAAACCAATAGGACCTGATAGACCCCATGTGTGGTGGGAGTGGGTGTCCCTTTCACAGGAGCCAACTTGGAGATGTCCCTGGAGAGGCCAACACACCCAGGTTCGGGGGATGGAGAAATGAGATTGCATCCTGTTTGGGGAAACTACCAAGGCTGTAGTGAGTTTCAAGTGGCAGGGAATTGGAGGAGGGAAAGCTAGCACAGAATGCAACTGTTACTAACCAAAATGAAATTAAAGTGCTTGCATTTCCACAGAAATGTGTGAATGTGTTCAGTATAATTACGGCTGTTCCAAAAAGAATTAGCTGTGGTTATCTGCTTTCCGCTGTGGCACCTTATCATCGCTGGACTTTTACTTCTCTGATACACTCCATTTCAATGGATCCATCTGTGCATGTGCTGCTCTTAACTGATCGTAAACTCTCTGAGGGTAGGGACAGCGTCCCATCAACCTTTTATAGACACCAGGCATCTGGAACACAGGACTCACTCCGTGGACATTTGGAGACTATATCAACATTCTACATAGAGCTTTATAACTTCCAAATCCACTATTTACTTATTTAAACCTCCCAAAACTCATTCTAAAAAAACTAGTCTTTGTTTCACTTCTAGGTAATACTAATTAAAGTGGATAAAAAAATTTAACACAAAATTATATAAAAATTTAACAAAAATTAGTATGTACTGTTTGATATGCATTGACCCTTTCATCTCTACAGCAGCTCTGTGATATAAGAATTATAATGATTTAAACAAAAATAGATCCAGGAAGTTTAAGTAACTAGAAAATCTAAAGATTAGATTTTTCTGATTTCAAAATCTTTTTGACAATATGCAGTCCCATTTACTTTACTTTTCAACAGAACGTGACACACAGAATTACTAATTACTGTTCTTGGAGTCCTTATTACCTATCGATCCACCTCTAGCCATGTCTCACGTAGTCTAGAAAAAACTGAAATGACTGATCCTGCCACCTGGAGCCAGCCTTCATATTCCTTTGGTGACCTGCTGTCACACACCTTCCTATTTATAGGAGTGAATGAGGCCCAGGTGCAGTGGCTCATACCTATATCCTAGCAATTTGGGAGGCCAAGATGAGAGGATTTCTTGAGTCCAGGAGTTTAAGACCAGCCTAAGCAACATAGTGAGACCTCATCTACAAAAAAAGAAGAGGAAGATGAAGAGGAAGAAGAGGAGAAGAAGAGGAGAAGAAGAAGAGGAGGAGGATGAGGAGGAGGAGAAGGAGGAGGAGAAGGAGAAATACAGAAAAAAAATAGCAGAGCATGGTGGTGAGTACCTGTAGTCCCAGCCACTCTGGAGGCTGAGGCAGAAGGATCACCTGAGCCTAGAAGGTCACTGCTGCGGTGAGCTGTGATGGTGCACTCCAGCCTAGGCGATCAGAGAAGGGTTTTAAGAATCTGCAGTGCACCTTTGGGAGGCTGAGGTGAATGGATTGCCTGAGCCCGCGGGTGGGCAGTGAGACCTCATCTCTATAATAAATCAAAAAAATCAGCTGGGCGTGGTAGCGCATGCCTGTAATTCC